>NW_015163180.1:123138-157287 GCF_001447785.1 Gekko japonicus | reverse complement strand
CAAACACCCAGGCGCTTGAGAATCCAGTGCTGGAAGAGTTGGACTGGAAAAAAGGGGGTTCTGCTGTTGAAACAGCCAAGACAGACCAAGGGCACAAGAGACACCTTGGCCAGGGAACTATTTTTTTTTTCCAGTCCAACTCTTCCAGCACTGGATTCTCAAGCGCCTGGGTGTTTGCAACCCTCCTTAGCCCTGTGAACGCCAATCGTTGCCCCCATCCTTGTATTGTCCTTTCTGGGCCCAAGGGCACAAGAGACACCCTGGCCAGGGAACTATTTTTTAAGGTGTTAACACATTCCCTTTTTACTGCTTAATTTGGCAGCATTGTTCATCTTTACATCACCCCCCAGGGATCCTATTGGTCTTCCAGGCCTGAGACCACGTGGACCCTTGGCCGTAAAGTAGTAAGTCTTTATTGTTGGCCTGATGGTGGCTACCTAAGATCTCAACATGCAGTCACTATCTTGCCCCCTGCAGCCATCTGGAACCCTTGCTTGTGGCAGGCCAAACAGCTCTGCTGACTCTTTGGACTACTGAGAACCTTCAGCTGAGAATGGGTAACCTCTGATAACTGGAACCAATGTATTACTGGCTAAGTTAGTTCTTAAATGTCTAGCTTTCTTGCTTTGCCTCATAGTTCTTGCACCCAAATATTCTTGCACCCTAATAAGTAGATGAATTTTACTTTTGTGGATATTTGCCTTCAACTGACCCCAGTCTAAATCCAGAGCTTTAGACTGGGTGGATTACCTACCAGAGTAATTAGTTTTGTGAGAAACTCATTCTGCAAGCCCACCTTGCAAGGTAGACTTTCTTGTCTAGTCCCAGAACGGTTGGAAGCTTGCCCTTTGGCTTCTGATCGTTGGGATAGTTTAAGGGGCTGGGGCAGCTACCAAGCTGGTGTGTGAGGAGTCCCACCCCCAGGTTTTGTAGTTTTGTGTCCTGCAGCCCTTAAAAAAAGATCTGGGGCCCTGGCTGGCCCCGGGGACCTTCGACACCCTTAAGGGGTGTTTCTTGCCAATACTGTGACAAACTTCACCAGGACCTGTGCTTGGGCAGCTGCTTTTCTCAGCATCTCTCACAGATAATTACAGATCGAAAAGGCCCATCCAAGGCACACCACAAGATTTGATACCAGTCTTCCAGTTTTGGTGCTTGTTTGCTTGCTTGATATCCATCCATCAGAGCTATAGATCCATACCTGCCTTGCAGCCCAATGCTTTGATTTCGGGAAGTGAATGCAGCTTGCCCCCGCCTCCCAGTTGCTGGTATTCCAAGGAGGTCTCCCATCCAAGCACTTGCCAGAGTCGACCCTGCTTAGCTTGCGAGATCTGACGAGATTGGGCTGTCCAGGTCAGGGCCTTCTATCGTTCTTATGCTGCAGAGTCCTTTCAGGAGCATCAGGATGAAGGGATTTGGCGGGGAAGGACAATCAGATGACAGAGGAGGAAATGGACAGTTAAGCTGATTATTGCTGCAACTGTCATTCCAACGACTGGCCAAATTTCAGAAGTTCTTTGGCTTGGCTGAGTTGCATGAGCAGTGAGCAGCCACGGGAGGAGGGGATTTATGTATTTGCCTCAACCTTATCCTTACCCTAATGGTGGCTGCAAAACTTCTCCTGTTCTGTGATTTCCTCACAAGAGCTGTGGGGTAGGTGAGGCTGAGAGCACCTTAAAGGCAGGGCCTCAGAAAATTACTCTCAGCATCCCGCAGTTAAGGATACATCTGCCCATCAATCTCCAATTTTGACATATTTATTTCCTTCAGCATGCCCCCCCCCCCGGAATTAAATCCAAACAAATTGTAACCGTATAAACTAAGCTTGTTATTCCTGAATCTGTTAAACATCTTCATTATGTTGTTGTATGCTAATTTACTGCGTACCCTCTACCTATATGTATGGACTGATAACTTCCTTTTCACTGTATCTGAAGAAGTGTGTGCGCTTTGTTTAACTTTGTTGGCCTTAAAGGTGCCACTGGACTCACAATTTGTTCCCCTGCTTCAGACCAAGACAGCTGAATCAGGTTATCATCTGTTATGCTTCTAAAAGTTGCCTGTTCTGGTTGTTGTTGCTTTATCTCTGTTCTGTTCCTTCGTGTTCCTGGGATCATGAGCTCGTGAAGTAGCCAAACTGCACCAGGGTGAACTCCCACCCAGGAGACAAGAAGTTGAAGAGTTTAGTCCTGCCTCCCTGAGCAATTGGTGGGAATCACCCAATCCAAGATGCCCTCCTAACCTCAGAGCAGAAGGAAACCTCACGGTGAGTATCCAAGGTTCCGTTTTTAAAAGAAACCTGAGGTATATCCTGGCACGAGACATCCTTTTCCCAGAGTGCAGGTCTTCCAACCAGACATTAGAGATGGGTGTTTTCTTCTAGAAAGCTGCTAGCTTGCGTCAACAGTCCAAAGAGATGGTGGCGATAGTTTTCTCAGCTCCAAAAAACTCCAGTTCTCCCTTTCTGGACCCTCAGGCTGGTTCCAGCACTCCTGTTTGCACATTCCCTTGCTTTAAACTGGAAGTGCTGGCCATTGGCACCATTTGGAAAGGGTTTGGGAGTGGTGTGTTTAAAGCGGGATAGCTAACTGAGGCCCCGGTCACACGGGAGACTTTGGCCCGGGAGAGGGACGGATCGGGGGCGCAGCAAACGGGCGCGATCTTACCGCAACATCTGGGAAGCGGCGCACACCCGTCCCCGATCCGTCCCTAAACCCTGAAAACCCGCTGCGAAAAAGAACCTCCTACATAGGAGGACTTACCTTAAGCACCGCTGCAAGCGCGGCCGTGGGATCGCCGCCGCGCCCGTCGTCCGGATCAATCCAGGCTCCCCGCCGAACTGCGCATGCGCACACATGCGCAGTTCGGCTGTCATGGTCTTTCTTTAGTGGCTTCCCCCCGGCATCTGATCGAGCCGGGGAGGAAGTGCGCGGCGGCTCAGGGGATCCCCCGGTGTGGCAGGGGCCCGAGATAGGAAAGGAAGAGGAGACCAGGCAGAGAGTAGTCTTAGTCGCTTGTTTTATCATGTGTAGCACAGCCCTTTCTGAATGAAGCTTATCTGGTAGTGAAGCCTTGGAGGCCAGGCATTTGCTAACAACTGCAGTGCTCTGAACCCAGTTTGGTCAACGTTCCCACTCAAGTGCTTTTTCTGATGGGGGGGGGGGTGTCTTGGCCCACCAGCATATCCCTAAGACAGGTGTCCTAGAGAGCCAGTTTGGTGTAATGGAGCACAGACTCTAATCTGGGAGAACCGGATTTGATTCCCCACTCCTCCACATGCAGCTGCTGGATGACCTTGAGTCAGTCATAAGTTCTTTCAGAGCTGTTCTCTCAAGGGCAGTTCTCAAGAGAGCTCTCTCAGCCCCCCCCCCACCTCACAGGGTGTCTGCTGTGGGGAGGGGAAGGGAAAGGAGATTGTAAATCGCTCTGAGACTCCTTTGGGTAGTGAAGGGCAGGGTATAAACCCAATCTCTTCTTCCTCTTCTCTCTAGATGACTGGAGTAGCATCTCCCCATCCTTCTTGTAGACAGGACTGCATTCCTTTGTTGGGATAATCCAGACGTCTTATTCTGTTGGGGGACATGTGATCAGGTCTGTGCAGCTTGTTCCTTAACAGAAACCTTGCTTGGTATCTGGAAGTCCAGATAGTCCTCTGCTAGGTGTCCAGCTCTGTAGCCCTAAGTGTCTGATCCCATGGGCGATTTCCACTCCCTGGGCATAACCTTCTCACCTTCCTCCCTCCTATTCATGGGGGTCACTGCTAGAGTGCGGGGGAAAGGGGGAATATCCTGGGAACAGGATGAAGTGTTGTGGAAGCTGTAAGCCAAGCCTGAGGACATCGTTCCTTCTCTGTGGAGGGAAAGGAACTCACCTGGGTACAGATGGAGAGTCTTCCTTTAAAAAAAATCTATAGACGTACAAGCTCCATACGACAGACTCTCTTTTCTGTGTGTCCTGGAGGTTGGCACGGAAATGAGTCACAATTCTTAGTTAACTTATGATTAAAATTCAACAGTGAGGACGTCGGCGTTTGCATTCAGTCTTGGTCCTGTGTTCCTGTTGTGTTTTTTTTTTTAATGGCTTGCACAAAGGTAAAAAAGGTAAAGGTTCCCTTGCTCGAAAGCCAGTCGAGTCCGACTCCTGGGTTGCGGTGCTCATCTCCATTTGAAAGCCGAAGAGCCAGCGCTGTCCGAAGACGTTTCCGTGGTCATGTGGCCGGCATGACTAAACACCAAGGCGCATGGAACGCTGTTACCTTCCCACCAAAGTGGTACCTATTTATCTACTTGCAATTTCTTGCTTTCGAACTGCTAGGTTGGCAGGTACCAAGGTACCTGGTTGCATATTTCTGGATATGGAGATACATATGTATAGGGTTTATATGTTGCACAGTTTATATATATATATAGGGTTGCGGTGCTCATCTCCATTTGAAAGCCGAAGAGCTGACTCATATATATAAACTGTGCAACAGTGGTGCTGTATGTTAATTTGTAAGTATGTAAAAAGTTCAACTCAGTCATTAGGCAAGCAGCTCCTTAATGCGTTCAGGCACCTGGCTGATTGCTGCAGCAGAGCAACAGGATTGGGCGTTGTCCTCAGGGGGCGACCTGGGCTGAGGATGTTGGTGTTACAAATAGACCACAAGGGCAAGAATGGTAGATCTCCCTTTTGAGTGAAAAAACTTCTTTAGCGATCAGACTGATGCGATACTAAATAGACTCTGCAAAAACAAACTGACGGCCAACTCCTTGGCCATCACACCACCCACTTCGAGTTCCTCCAAGCATGCTCACCAGGACTAGTACAATAAACTCTGTAGGTACCAGGCACCCCCCATGGCCACCCCCCCAACAGCAGCATAAGATGTTCCTTTCAACTTCCATCCCCCACCAGCAGTGGAGGCACTCCCACAGGAAGGCAAAAAGCAAGCCGGGTGGGCAACCTCCAGAAACCAGCGACCGAGGGGTAGACCATTAGCAAAATGGGATTGGATCACCTGGGATAACTGGATAATTTCAATAATTTTTAAAAAATTGTTATTATCTGGAGTTTAAGTCCACACACCTGGCTAGCTCTTACGGCTGTCTTCCTGTGTCCCCCCCCCAAAAAAAAAATCTCAAGAGGTTTCTGATTTACTGGCTAAAAAGGTGCCATTAGAGAAGTCCCCGCATTAGACACTGACAGGGTTTTTTAGTTCAGATACTTCTGAATAAGGAGCTGCGGTGGCTCAAGTGGTTAAGATGCTGAACTGCAGGCTGTGGAAGGTCAGTAGTTCAGCAGTTCGAGACCCGAGTGTGCCGCATGATGGAGTGAGCTCCTGTCTCTGGTTCCAGCTCCTGCCAACCTAGCAGTTCGAAAGCAAGAAATTGAAAGTAGATAAATAGGTACCACTTCAGTGGGAAGGTAACAGCATTCCGTGCACCTTGGTGTTTAGTCATGCCAGCCACATGACCACGGAAATGTCTTCAGACAGCGCTGGCTCTTCGGCTTGGAAACGGAGATGAGCACCGCAACCCTAGAGTCGGATTTGACTGGCTTTCGAGCAAGGGACACCTTTACCTTTACTTTTTTTACTTCTGAATAAGCAAGAAGGCAGGTGGCGAGAGACCAATCCTGGATCTTAGAGACTTTAAAAACACTTGAGAATCCTGAAGATCAGACTGCTACCTTTGTCCAACGTATTACCACTATTAGGGGAAGGGGTGTGGTTCACGGTCCTGGACCTTCAGGGCACGAATGTTCACATCTCCATTCAGGAATCATGTCGAAAATTCCTGAGGTTCAAATGCAGGAACCATTGCTATGAAAACATAGAGTTTTGCCTTCAGGTTTAGTAACAGCCCCGCAATGTTCCCGCTAAGCCGTGGAGTCTTGTGAGCAAAAATTCCACTTTGTGAGCGACTGGCATCAAAGTTGTGAGCGAGCGACTTGGCTACTGCATAAATTAGTTTGCTCTGGAGCCCTCCTTCATGAGCTAACACAAAAATGTGTGAGCCGAAGGCTAAAAAAACTGTGCGCTAACTCACACTAACTCAGCTTAGAGGGAACACTGGCCCCAAGAGTTTTCGCCAAATGCGTCTCAGTGGCACGTAAGGTTCCAGGGCTGCTCCATATCTTCGTTGGTGACTCATAGACCTTCCTGGTACAACAGTTCTCTTTGGCTAGAGAGAGCTTTGAGTGTCTGGGGTTTATAATTAACTGGAAGAAGCCACGCCTAGAACCAGCTCAGAGCATTGAATTGATTAAGACGCAATGTGGAATCTCTGCTGTTGCAAAAGGGTGCGTGCCATTCAGTCACTTGTAACCTGCTTTTCAAAGGACAGATTCCAGGAAGCAGTCTACATTCAGAAAATCTTACGGCTGATGGCCTCCACCACAGCAGTGGTTCCACATGCCAGGCTGCACATGAGACTCCTCTGGAACTGGTTCCTCCGTAGGGTCAGGATGAACTGCAACCCGCAGTGGCTGAGGCTCTCCATCCTGAGGCCTAGTCTTAGACCCACAGCTTGGTGCTCTGGGGACAAGAACGTATTGCAGGGTGTCCAACTGGGAACCTACCTAGAGATGTGAAGGCCCGGAAAAATTCGGAAAAAACCCAGTTTTTTTCCATTTTTTTTCCTGAAGCCTTTTTTGTTTTTTTCCGAAAAATTGGAAAAATTGAAAAAAGAAAAGAAATTTTTTAAAAATTGACTATGGAAAATGGTAGTGAAGCCTTGGAGGCCAGGCACTTGCTAACAACTGCAGTGCTCTGAACCCAGTTTGGTCAACGTTCCCACTCAAGTGCTTTTTCTGGTGGGGGTCTTGGCCCACCAGCATATCCCTAAGACAGGTGTCCTAGAGAGCCAGTTTTGGTGAAATGGTTCAGACCGCAGACTCTAATCTGGGAGAACCGGATTTGAATCCCCACTCCTCCACATGCGGCTGCTGGGTGACCTTGAGTCAGTCATAAGTTCTTTCAGAGCTGTTCTCTCAAGGGCAGTTCTCAAGAGAGCTCTCTCAGCCCCCCCCACCTCACAGGGTGTCTGTTGTGGGGAGGGGAAGGGAAAGGCTCTGAGACATCTCTAAACCTACCCACGTGATCTAGAGGTGTTCATGGATGCCTCACTAGGAGGTTGGGGGGGGGCACATTGCTGCAACGAGGAGTCTAAATTGCACATCAGTCTCTCAGAGCCACCACCCCGTGCGCCCTTGCCTCTTTTGCAGCCCGTCCTCGCAGGAAACGAGTGCTCCTGGCCACAGATAACATTACAGCCCCCCAAATTAAATTATTGTATGACATGGTGTGTGGAACAGCCAGGAGATCCCGAAGGATTGTTTGGCTGCCTGTAGCTCATCTTTTGGCACCACGACGTGACGAGCGATGCCAACTTCTACAGCAACAAGCAGGGAGGCACAGGCTTGCCCTCCCTATGGGGAGAAGTGAGCCACATCTGGCAGTGGGCCAGCCAACATCTCTGCCAGCCATTCGTGTGGTGGGTCAAGAGCCAATGTGACAGCAGATGCTCTAAGCAGAGAGGCAAGAGCAGGCCACAAATGGTCTCCCAGTGACCAGTACCTACAACCAGTGTTTCAGGACTGGGGTCAACCTTGCACAGATCTGTTCGCTACAGCAGACAATGCCAGAATGGACAAGGGTTCAACGGGAGATGCCTTCCAGTTCTGTTGGCGGGGTGGCCTATTGTATGCTCCCCCCCCTTCCCCATATTGCACAGGGTTATCTCCAAGCCGAAGACAGACAAGACAGCATGTATGCTGATAGCCCTCTCCTGGCTGAGAAGAGTGTGGCTTCTACTACCAAGGGGCACACAGGATCCTCCCAACAGAAGACTTGTTAAGCACAGGCCCAGCTCTCCACCATGATATGAGCTCACTCCACCTGACCACCTGGCTAGTTCAACCAAAGTCCATTAGTCAGAGAGAGTGGCCGAGGTACTGGTATCAGCCCACAAACCCACCGCTTTTCAGGGATGCTCTAGGCTAATCCTGCATTGAGCAGAGGGTTAGACTAGATGGCCTGTCTGGCCCCTTCCAACTCCGTGATTCTATTCACTTGTCAATCATATAGTGCTAAGTGGGCGTCATCTTATGCAATGGGCATGCCAGCAAGGGATTCAGCCCGACACTGTGCCCATTGTCTAACATTTTTGGCTACTTGCTATCCCTTAAAGATGCTTGGTCTTTTCACATCTTCCGTTAAACGTACACTTGGCTGCGAATTTCAGCATTCCGTGTAGGAATCGATTCGTGTACAGTTTTGCAGCCCCATAAAGAAGTTTCTAAGGGGTCTTAACGACTTTATTTTTGTTGTTGTTCAGTCGCACACTCGAGTCCAACTCTTCGCGACCCCATGGAACACATCACGCCAGGCCTTCCTGTCTTCCGCCGTCCTCTGAAGTTTGTTCAATTTCATGTTCGTTGCATCTATGACACTGTCCAACCATCTCATCCTTTGCCGTCCCCGTCTTCTTTGACCTTCAGTCTTTCCCAGCATCAGGGTCTTCTTCTCCAGTGAGTGCTCCCTTCTCATTGGGTGGCCAAAGTATTTGAGCTTCATTTTCATTATCTGGCCTTCCAGGGAACAGTCAGGGTTGATTTCTTTTAGGATGGACTGATTTGATCTCCTTGCAGTCCAAGGGACTCTCAAGAGTCTTCTCCAGCACCATAGTTCAAAAGAATCTATTCTTCGGCGCTCGGCCTTCCTTATAGTCCAACTCTCGCAGCCATACATGACTACTGGGAATACCAACGACTTTATATGCTCCTGTAAAACCTCTGGTACTGCAACCGAGTTTAATCTTTGGTTTTATTCCAGCTCGTATATAAACCGTCTGAAGCCTTCACAACTTGTGAGTCATCGTTCTTATCCCACGAGGCTGCAACCACATCAGCACGCAGGGTAGGGGAACCTCATGCTCTGAGCTGTGACCCTCCGTTTTTACCAACTTCCACCTGGAGTTTCTCCCCAAGGCAGTCCCCAGATTCCACGCCATACAGGACTTAGTCCTGCTGGTGTTCCTTCCAGCTCCAGAAACATTGGTTGAACAGACTTTGCACATGTTAGAAGGGCCCTGCTGTCTTACTTACAATATACGAACACTTTGAGACAGGAGAGTGACCTCTTTGTGTGTTTCAGAGGTCAGGAAAAAAGGCAAGGAAGCCTCATCGCAGGAAGGCTAGTTTACGGCAACGCTAAAAAGACTGCCAGCTTACACTCAAAGCTCACTCTGCCAGAGCTCAAGAGTGGTTCCTCTCCAAGACTGACCTTAAGGCGCTTAGGGCTCTTTAGCTTGGAGAAACGACGACTGAGGGGTGACATGATTGAGGTTTATAAGATTATGCATGGGATAGAGCAGGTAGAGAAAGAGGTACTTTTCTCCCTTTCTCACAATACAAGAATTCGTGGGCACTCCATGAAATTGCTGAGCGGTCGGGTTAGAACGGATAAGAGGAAGTCCTTCTTCACCCAAAGAGTGATTAACACTTGGAATTCACTGCCACAGGAAGTGGCGGCGGCTACAAGCATGGACAGTTTCAAAAGGGAATTAGATAAGCATATGGAGCAGAGGTCCATCAGTGGCTATTAGCCACAAGGTATAGATAGGGACTCTGGGGCAAGTGATGCTCTGTCTTCTTGGTGCTTGGGGGGGGTCAACAGTGGGAGGGCTTCTAATGTCCTGGCCCCACTGGTGGACCTCCTGATGGCACCTGGTATTTCTGGCCACTGTGTGACACAGAGTGTTGGACTGGATGGGCTTTTGGCCTGATCCAACACTGGCATCTCTTATGTTCTTATGTTCTTACCTGCACAGCCGCAAAGCCGCGATGTGCTCATCTCCTTCCCTGTTTGTGAGGCGCTACTCTGTCGATGTGGATTCCGGGGACACAGCAGCTGTCAGGAGAGCGGTTTCACAGCCATTGTCCCTGAACAGCCCCCATCCACCTCAGCTTGCTACACTCCCGTGTGGGACTGCACAGAAGACTCAGCAATGGAAACAGGGCTTCTTCCCCACTGTGGCTTTTTGTTCATTGGACCTGTCTGCCCCACGGGTGCAAAGGGAGGGATGAGGGAGAAGTGCTCTCCCTGCGACCGTTTAGGCAGGAAAATCTCCAACTCCAGCTTGAGATGGCGGGGAGGGGGAGTGCTCCAAAACACAGATCCTTCTAGAAAGCAGAGGACAATGCACAAGCAGAAGAAAAGAGCGACCATGACTCAGAAGCCAGTGAAAGTTTTTTTGCCAGTTCTACAGAAGAGTCTGATTCTGAAAAAGGAGAAGCAGCTCGTAAAACTCTTAAAAGTCCAACTGAGATTTGATAAAGCTGAGCACAGGAAATAAGGATTGTAATGAATCTGAAAGTCTATTTGTGTTTTAAGATACTATGATGTACCCAATAAGGCTAAATGGGCTTGACTTCGCTTTAGTGATATAAGATACTCAGTATTATTCTATTATAGGCTTTATTCTAATAACAGTAGGAAGGACTAATAGGTAACTTACATGTAACATGATCCTTGCTATTATCTCTTGTTTTATTAGTATCAGTATCCCTTACGTCCCTTCCCTATGTAGTTTGTAGTAAAAAAGCAATAAAAAATTACAAAAATAAAAATAGAAAGCTTTGGAAGACTCGTCTCCGCGACCAGCCTGCACAATCCCATGTGCGCCTGCCCAGAGGGCACTCAAAGAACGGGTTCCAGGAAAGGGCAACCTTATTTTGTGATGTTCGTCCTTTTGGCAGTTCTGCCCTGAATACAATAACTAGACAGCTAGAACACGGTCCCTGTTTTTATCCAGGAACAGCACCCAAACCCCGCCTTATCACTGCGGTCCCTGCTGGACTCTCGCCTGCCTTCCTGAGCTAAGACAAAAATCTGTGAGCCGGAGGCTAAAAAACTGAGCTAGCTCACACCAACTCAGCTTAGAGGGAACATTGGAGCCTTCCTTCCTGAGCTAAGACAAAAATCTGTGAGCCGGAGGCTAAAAAACGGTGAGCTAGCTCACACCAACTCAGCTTAGAGGGAACACTGGAGCGTTCCTTCCTGAGCTAAAACAAAAATCTGTGAGCCGGAGGCTAAAAAACTGTGAGCTAGCTCACACCAACTCAGCTTAGAGGGAACACTGCTCTCGGCCTCATCCAGGGTCCGTCCTGTTCCATCAGCTGCCGAAACCCAACTGCTCTCTTTGTCCCTTGGTGGGCTGGCAGTTAAAATGCCTCAGGCTTGTTTTCCCCCCTTGTCCTCACACATTCCATCCAGCCTTTCTATTTGATTGGTCCTTGCTGAACTGGGGGGGAAAGTGGTGAAGTCTCTTCCTACTCATCACACTGGAAAATGCCAGAAAACAGCCCCCCCCCCCAAGTAGATTTAAAATGCACTGCTTGACACGGCTACGCAGGCCACAGTCTTCCACATAAAGGTGCTATAACTCAGCCATCTTTCTTTTCCAGGTCATTCAATCACTGCGTGTTTTGTTGCGGAATGAGGGTTGCCAAACTACAGGTGGAGAACCAGATAAGCCTTCTACGGAGTTTGTCCGACTTGTGCACTGTATCATTGTGAGCTCTGATTCCAGGAAAAATAATTTGCCTGAAGAATTTCTCGAAACACGCAACTTTTGCCTGGGAGACCTGTTTGCTTTGATGGTTGCTGTATCTCTTTTTGGAAAGCAAAACAGCCTACAACATTGGCATCGACGACTGCTGCATCTCTCATCAGTCTCTCATCAGAAAGCAAGATAGTCTACAGCATTGAATCCTGTCTGTATATTTGTCTCTGTAGCTGTGGACTTTCCTACAAGATATATATTGTTCTTTAGGTTTTTGTTTTTTGTTGTTGTTCAGTCGCACAGTCGAGTCCGACTCTTCGCGACCCCATGGACCAGATCACGCCAAGCCTTCCGGTCTTCCGCCGTCCTCTAAAGTTTGCTCAACTTCATGTTAAGAACATAAGAACATAAGAGATGCCAATGTTGGATCAGGCCAAAGGCCCATCCAGTCCAACACTCTGTATCACACAGTGGCCAGAAATACCAGTGCCATCAGGAGGTCCACCAGTGGGGCCAGGACATTCGAAGCCCTCCCACTGTTGACCCCCCCCCAAGCACCAAGATGACAGAGCATCACTTGCCCCAGAGCCCCTATCTATACCTTGTGGCTAATAGCCACTGATGGACCTCTGCTCCATATGCTTATCTAATTCCCTTTTGAAGCCGTCCATGCTTGTAGCCGCCACCACTTCCTGTGGCAGTGAATTCCAAGTGTTAATCACTCTTTGGGTGAAGAAGTACTTCCTTTTATCCGTTCTAACCCGACCTCTCAGCAATTTCATGGAGTGCCCACGAGTTCTTGTATTGTGAGAAAGGGAGAAAAGTACCTCTTTCTCTACCTGCTCTTTCCTATGTTCGTTGGATCTATGACACTGTCTAACCATCTCATCCTTTGCCGTCCCCATCTTCTTTGACCTTCAGTCTTTCCCAGCATCAGGGTCTTCTCCGGTGAGTGCTCCTTTCTCATTGGTTGGCCAAGGTATTTGAGCTTCAGTTTCATTATCTGGCCTTTTTTGTTATCAATGTACTATAATTAATAAGATACTATGTACTATAATTATATGTACTATAATTAATAAGATACTATGTTTTTGTTATCAATGTATTATAATTAATAAGATACACTGGGGTCTTTATTGTATATTTAAGTATATGATTTAAATGAATATAAGAAGACACAGTAGCATATCAGAATTGTGTGTTTTAACACGGTGTTTTTCCACGTTTGCTCAAACTACGGGCGGAACCGGCAGTTCTCCCAGAGTTATGACCGATCCACAGTGCAGAGGTCAGTTCCCCTGCAGGAAATGGGAGCTTTGGAGGGGGTCCTCTCCGGCATTAACAACCTGCTGAGGCCCTGCCGTGCCCTCCCAGGCTCCACCCTCAAACCTCCAGGAATTCCCTAACCCGGAACTGGCAACCCTTTGACCCACCAGCTCTGCCTACACAACACTGCCCAGGCTGCCTGCCAGAAGTATTCCTCCGCCCCCACCCCACCCCACCCCGGACATATGCGGTGGCACCGGCACATGCGGTAGGAGCCACGACCTTTATCGTTTACGGTTGCCTTCTCTCCATCCTCTTTTAATGATGCTTCCCATCTGTTTCTCTTGCAGGCTGGCTTGGTGGCTCTCACTGAAAAGCAAGAGAGGATTCTGTGCCAGATTCTGCTCTGAGAATTTTCAGGACTCCTTGTGGCTCTCCCCAAAGATACGCCTGGGGGACAGATGGACAGACGCAGAGCACAGTGTGAGGGCAGATCAGTCCCGCAGGCGAGGCTGGTTTGTTGAAAACTGAAAGCTGTTTTGTCCAGGGCAGCCTGTGAAAGAGAGTCCCCATTGCCAGAAGCGTGAAGTTCGTGCGGCTGTTTTCAGAGGCAGGCAGTCCCCACCCCCACCCCCACCCCGCTTTTCTTTTTGAAATGCGCTTTGACGAAAGGGGGCAAATGAGCGTGAGAAACACCATTCGATTCCCCGCTCCTTTGTGCAAAGTTATCCTTTCACAGGGTAGACCTGTTTGCACTCTGAAATCCCAGCACAGAAACCTTGAAATGGAGCCGTCTCTCACCATTCCCTCCCCCAACCCTGTTTGGTGAATGAAAATCACTTGCTCAACAGGGCCTGCTCCACGGGGACCCCTTCCTCGTTCATCCTGCCCATCTGACTGTGGCCTTCCATGAAGGCTCCTCACGCTGCCAGCGTTGAGTGGAATGGCCCCATGGGATTGACCTGACGTGTGTCCAAAATGGAAAGTGACTTTTTTTCTAGGTTTGGAAAGCCAAATTGCCTACCCTCCAGTTTACACCACATTTGCCCCTGGTTCCATAACTCTCATGGGACAAGGCCTTTTAGAGCTGGGGTCTGCACCGAAGAAGGCCCTGGCTGGGGAAAGGGATTGACATCTTTTTCAGTTCCAAACTCCCACCACTAGCAAGCCCAAGGACAGGGATGCTGTGTTAAGGATTCACTTGGTGGATGTGGAGTTACTACTCAGCCTGCACCCCCCGATTCCTTAGAGCTACCTCTGGGGAGAGTTTGGGTGTGCCGAAGCAACCTGTCACCCCGAAACAAGTGTACAGCGCCAACTGATTTTGGGGCTGCAGTTTACAGTAACCCATAATTCCAGCCTGAATTCCACTCCCTAATTCAACTAATGCTAAAGTGATACCCTGATCTGTTCAGATTGGGAGAGGTACAAAATACTGGGTCTGAAAGCCGCTTTAAGGGAGATCTTGAAAGGCAATGCGAGAGGCCTGTGCGTTCCCTTACACCAGGAACGATGCCAGAGATTGCCTCCAGAGTGACCCAGGGCAGGAAACACCATCTGGAAGGCAGCAACGGGGCATGAGAAAGGGGAGACGGCTGACCCCAGAGACGGGACAACCTGTGAACGCTTAGAAAACAGCCTTTTATTCTCTTTTTCTTCCATGTTGAGCACAAATTTAAGACTGGGCTTTTGCATGCACTGCTCCCACCCCACCCCCCCCCCCCACGCCCAAGGCATTAACCAAACTTTCCCCAGGGCTGACCCTCATTCTTCTGCTAGAGCTCAGACTCTTTTGTAGCGGCTGAGCTTCCAGCTTAATCCCTTAGCAACAGACTGGGGCTGTCGTAGCTGTTGCCCATCGTCTCTGAAAGCAGTGATGGCGAACCCTTTTAGAGACCGAGTGCCCAAACTGTGACCCAAGACCCATTTATTTATCGCAAAGTGCCAACACGGCCATTTAACCTGAATACTGAGGTTTTACTTTAGAAAAAACAACTCCTACATTAACTTAAGATGATCCAGACAAAGTAAGGAAAGCAATCCCAAATGCCTTCATTGACTTTAAATTATTTGGCAGAAAATTCAACACTTTAATGATGGTCTGGGCCTGGCTGGGGCACGGCACGCGTGCCCACAGAGAGGGCTCTGAGTGCCACCTCTGGCACCTGTGCCATAGGTTCGCCACCACTGCTAAAGTGACCCACTTATCATTCTCTTCGTGAGCCTCCTCCCAACCCAGGATCCCGTTTGTGAACGTGGGAGCCAAAGAGCCCCTCCCCCCAAACAACCCCAAATTGAGACAGAACACAGGCTGGGCTTTCAAGGCTCCAAATGCTGCATCCAAGCCTTTTGGGCTCAGGATCACTGAAGTCTCACAAATGCAGGAAGAAAAGGAGCACTAAGGAGGCACGCTGGGTCTCCTGGGCAAAAAGACTGGCGAGGAGAAGAATTGCTGGGGGTGGGGGGGGCAATGGGGGTCTCTGCAGCACAATCTGTAGATGGAAGCCCCCAATGGTAGCAAGGAAGTAAGCCAATTGCAGCCAAGTTGGAGCTGGCATGAACCAGCTATTTCCAAGTCATGTGAGGTTACTGCTCTTTGCCCACTGAGTTCTGTCAAGATCTTTGACCTTCTGGTATGTACAGTTATTTAGAAGGTCGTTTAGAAGAGGGAAGGAGCTGCGGTGGCTCAAGTGGTTAAGACGCTGAACTGCAGGCTGTAGAAGGTCAGTAGTTCAGCAGTTCAAGACCCGAGTGTGCCGCGTGAAAGAGTGAGCTCCCATCTCTAGTTCCAACTCCTGCCAACCTAGCTGTTCGAAAGCAAGAAATTGCAAGTAGATAAATAGGTACCGCTTCGGTGGGAAGGTAACAGCGTTCCGTGCGCCTTGGTATTTAGTCATGCCGGCCACATGACCACGGAAACGTCTTCAGACAGTGCTGGCTCTTCGGCTTTGAAACGGAGACAAGCACCGCAACCCTAGAGTCTTCAGACAGCGCTGGCCACATGACCACGGAAACGTCTTCAGACAGTGCTGGCTCTTCGGCTTTGAAACGGAGACAAGCACCGCAACCCTAGAGTCGGACTCGACTGGCTTTCGAGCAAGGGAACCTTTACCTTTAGAAGAGGGAGGGGTCGTGGCTCAGTAGATGATCTGCTTGGCATGCAGAAGGTCCCAGGTTCAATCCCAGGCATCTCCAGTGAAAAGGAACACATGGTGGGTGATGGGAAAGACCTCTAACCTGAGACCCCGGAGAGCTGGTCCCAGTCTGACTACATGACACTGCCCTTGATGGGCCAAAGGTCTGGTTCGGTAGAAGGCAGCCCTTGGCCTCCTGTTTGGTCACTGAGCACAATCTTAGCATTGGTCTGGCCCTAATCAATAAACATATGGATAACAGATGGAGCAGAGGTCCATCAGTGGCTATTAGCCACAAGGTATAGGTAGGAACTCTCAGTCTGGGGCAAGGGATGCTCTGTATTCTTGGTGCTTGAGAGGGGCAACAGTGGGAGGGCTCCTAGTGTCCTGGCCCCACTGGTGAACCTCCTGATGGCACCTGGTATTTCTGGCCACTGTGTGACACAGAGTGTTGGACTGGATGGGCCATTGGCCTGGTCCAACATTGGCTTCTCTTATGTTCTTATGAGAGGGAACTGGATAAGCATATGGAGCAGAGGTCCCTCAGTGGCTATTAGCCACAAGGTATAGATAGGGGCTCTCAGGCTGGGGCAAGTGATGCTCTGTATTTCTTGGTGCTTGGGGGGGCAACAGTGGGAGGGCTCCTAGTGTCCTCCTGGCCCCACTGCTGGACCTCCTGATGGCACCTGGTATTTTTGGCCACTGTGTGACAAGAGTGTTGCTGGATGGGCCATTGGCCTGGTCCAACATTGGCGTCTCTTATGTTCTTAATACCTAACTAACATTTGAAGATTCACTGGCAGCTTTCAAGAAGAGGCTGGACGAATATTTGCCAGAGATCCTTTAGGCTGGCCCTGCAATGGGCACGGGGTCGGACTAGATGGTCCGTATGGCCCCTTCCAACTCTATGATTCTAAGATTAACAAAATGCCTTTCCTGTGCTTAAGATGCTGCTGCAATGTTTCTTCTTCTCCTTTAAGGTGCCACCAGACTTCTGTCTCATCTTACTGGCACGGAGGTTTGCCACGGCCCCGCTGGAAGTATTTTTGAGGGATTCCGTCTGCTTGCAGACAGAGCTTGGCTGGGGGAGGGCTTGGCCTGTGTTTTGCAGGAGGGGGAACAGTTTCCTGGCTCTCTCCTGTGTTAAGAAGGCAAACTTCAAACCGGCAGGAAAGAACTCATCTGGAGAGGAGTGTGTATTGAAACACCCAAACCTCAGAATGTGCTCGGTTAGCCAGATGTATGTAATTATGCCAGGAACTCTCCCAAATCTATTATTTCCTTACTACAAGAGGAAAGCCGAAATATACAGGAGGGTTAAAATTGTGAGATCACCCCAGGGCGTTTTCTCTAATGCAAGAATTAATTCTAGCCCTTATCACCTCCCAGTTCTGCAGCAATCTCTAATTTAGGGAACTGAGTTTTTTCCTCCATTGAATCATGGGAATAGTTTTTGGGACTTTCAAGGCATCCACTGTGGCAGCGTCTTGCAATTTCACAGAACATCCCATCTCAGGAACCAAACAATGAATGTGTACTAATTACCACTTTATTACCCTCGGTCAGGCGTGCTTCAAAAAAAGAAAACTCTCGTGAACAGTAGGCGGCTTCATGAAGGATTTTATTAAAACTGCTGGATGCCAGGTGACACCAAAATACAAAATGAGACCATTTTTTGAAACCGATTCGAACCAGTTCTAGCCCTTATGGCTGTGTGCTTCTCAATAAAATTCACGCGGCCGCTCAGAGAGCTTTCAAGTTGTGGAAGACGTTTGGGAAGACGGGGGAGCTGTGAAGCCCCTTCCAGAGGTTGGCCTGCCCTCTTCCTAGCCCAGCTTGTTGCAAGGAGGTGGTTACCCAGTACCACAAGCGCATCCTGGTGCTTAGTCCTCCTTGCCTCCTTGGGAGTGTACCAAGAAGGTTGCTAGATTGTCCCACCGGTCCTATCAGTGTTTCCTAAGCTTCTGTCGAATCAGCCTCGCGCACCTCCCCATCTGGGTGCAACAAAAGAACGAACCTTGTAACGGCGGTGGAGAGCGAAGCAGCTGATCGTGTGCAGTCTTCAGCATCAGTTGTGATGAGTTCGAGGCTGGCATCTGGAAAAGAGACGTGGCAAGTTCAGACCCTGGCAGCTCAGCTATGTTGCGGCTCCATTAAAGAACTGGTGGTGGGCTCACATGGCCTAGTGGTTACAGTGCTAGGCCAGGATCTGAGAGCTCAAGGTTTGGGTTCCCCAGTCTGTTGTGAAAAGGCTGTGCACTTCCCTCAGCCTGATCCACCTCGCAGGGGTGGTAGTTGTGAGGGTGACGTGGAGGCGGGGGGGGGGGTGCCTGCCTCCCCTGAGCTCCACGGCAGAAGAGGAGGACCAAACAGCACCCAGGTTAGTTGGGTTGGGGTCATGAATAGGCAAGGTGACCAACATGGGTGGAGGACCCAAATGTGGGGCGTGCTTTTATCAACTGGGGCAACCATCTCCTGCTCCTGTAGAGAGGAGGACCCAGAATTGTTACTCAATATCCTAGCTCTATCCTCCTCTGAAAAAGCAAATCTGTGGTTTGACGTGGACATTTCCCAGCAATCCCAACAGTAAATGATAAGGGGAACAGCAATACGATAAACATATAAGAACAGATATAAATTGCTGCAAAGTTCACATATTACAATAGATCGACACTTATAAACTTGACAACGATGACGCTTCGTGATGTTTTAATTCCTTTGTTCTACAGAACACAAGACGTCATGGACCGAAGATCCATGCAGAGAGACGAACTTGTTGTCCGAAATTAAGACTTGTTAAGCTGTGAGCTGTTGAAGCCTTGCTGGATAAGATTGATATCACTACTGAATGTAAAAAAGACAGTCTGAGAACTGAATTCTGGTTGATAAAGAGTTGTCGAAACGAACAACCACTCGAGATGTTCGTCTCTCTGCATTAGTTGATGTCATCTTCGGTCCATGACGTCTTGTGTTCTGTAGAACAAACGAATTAAAACATCACGAAGCGTCATCGTTGTCAAATTTATTAGTGTCGAACTATTGTAATATGTGAACTTTGCAGCAATTTATATCTGTTCTTATATGTTTATCGTATTGCTGTTCCCCTTATCATTTACTGTTGGGATTGCTGGGAAATGTCCACGTTAAACCAGAGAGGAGGACCCAGCCAGCAAAGCCGCGCACCTCCCTCTTTGGTGCCATCCAAGCCCCTCCAGGCCCGACAAACGCACTTGATGACAGACATGTGGGATGCACAGCCTCCTTCACAGCCAATAAGGATGCGCACCAGACGTGGCAAGGGCTGGATTTCGGCCTGCTCTGTTAAGTCAAAGCGACACGAATGGGGGTTGGGGGGGTCGTTGCACACAGAAACAGCCGTCAACCCATAAGGACAGATTCATGAACAGTGGAATGAAAGCGCTGTGGGAAAACCGAGGCAATGAAGCGGGGAAGGAGGAAAAGAAAGCAAGAAGGCAGGTTGCCCCAGAAGGTCGGGCCAGAACCAACAAGTTGAAATTAAATCAACAAGAGTTTTCAGCTAAACATTTAGCTAAACAGCTATAAACAGGAGGGACTTCCTGACAGGCTTCCTCGGGAGGTGGTGGGCTCTCCTCCTTTGGGGGTCTTTAAACAGAGATGGCCATCTGACAGCAATGTGGATTCTGTGAACTTGGGCAGATCCTGAGGAGGGAGGGCAGGGAGGGTTGCCTCAGTGCTTAGTTCTTGTGGCCTTTTCTTACACACCCAGGGAAAGGCTGATTCGTTCTTTGGGGTCAGGAAGCCATTTTTCCCCAGGCCAGTTTGGCCGGGGATCCTGGAGGTTTTGTGTCGTCTTCTGGGCGTGGAGCAGGGGTCACTGCCAATGTCCCCTCTAAGCTGTGGAGTCCTGTGAGCAAAGATTCCACTTTGTGAGCGACTGGCATTAAAGTTGTGAGCAGGTGATTTGGCTGTTGCATAAATGAGTCTGCTCGGGAGCCATCCTTCCTGAGCTAAGGCAAAAATGTGTGAGCCGGAGGCTAAAAAACTGTGAGCTGGCTCACACTAACTCAGCTTAGAGGGAACACTGGTCACTGCGGGTGTGGAGGGGGGAGGTATTTGTGAATTTCCTGCCTTGTGCAGGGGGTTGGACTAGATGACCCTGGAGGCCCCTTCCGACTCTATGAGTCTAGGTAGGAATGTAACAACGTACTTATCCATCTTCTTTAAGTCACTCCCCGTAAGGCATATTCCAGCCATTTACATCATTTCGACTCCCCCCTTCTCCCCAGTGGGTGCCCGAGGAGGCTCACATCAATATCCTCCCCTCCATTTTATCCTTACAACAACCTTGAATGAAGGAAGGAAGGAAGCTTTATTTCTATACAAGATCGGCTCTGAACAATCATCAAATAATAAAGCACGGCAATGCAACAAGCACACAACAATGAAGATTAAGGGGGAGGGACAAGAAAAGGCAAAGTTACTGGGACTCCATACGACAACCTTGTGAGGCAGGCTAGACTGACAGTGTGTGTGACGTGTGTGAGGGGCCAAAGGTCACTCATGCTTCCATAGCAGAGTGAGGATTCGAACCAGGGTCTCCTATGTCCTAGTTCAGCACTCTGACCGCTCACTGTTTTTGAAAGCTTACTATTTCCAAATCTATTTTTTATAAAAAAGCAACAACAACAAAACTTTTGTTTCAAGAAGGATCAGACGGCTGTGAGCGTGTGGCTCCCAGACTCTATGCACTCGGGGATCGGCTAATGATTACTGGAGCTGTGGGACTTTGGCAGGAAAGCTCTGCGCCAGGCTGAGAACATTAATTTCTTATATGCCCCGAACATTCAAGGAGAAAAACCAACCCAGCGCCTGCCCAGAGTGGAGGCGGGGTGCCAACCAATGAGGAATCTCAGAAGATCAATGACATTTTGATCCCCCCCCTCCCCGGTCAGTTGCGAGACCAAGTGGTGGAGCTGACCAAACAAGAGGCCTGATCCCTTGGTGCACGTGGGGGTGGGGGTGGAGTAAAGAGAGAGACGGCAGGACTCTCCTGTTTCCTGGGATCCTTTAGAGGGGGGGTCGTCACTCTTTCCAAAGGCCGGACCCGCCTTTAACCCCCAGGTGGCAGCATGGAGGCCCAATGAATTGTAAGCATGTGGTGGGAAGTAGCATGACATCAGAGTCATGTGACAGGAGCCTCACCTCACTGCCCTGTTGTCCCTCTGGGCGTGTCCTTACAAACAACAACAAAAATGGCAGGGCTGTAAGGGGTCGCGACCAGTGCTCCCTCTAAGCTGTGGAGTCCTGTGGGCAAAATTTCTACTTTGTGAACTGCTGGCATTAAAGTTGTGAGCAAGCGATTGGGCTACTGCAAAATTAGTTTGCTCTGGAGCAAATGTGTGAGCCGGAGGCTAAAAAACTGTGAGCTAGCTCACACTAACTCAGCTTAGAGGGAACACTGGTCGTGACCAGTGCTCCCTTTGAGCTGTGGAGTCTTGTGGGCAAAAATGTTTACTTTGTGAGCAATTTGGCTACTGCATAAATTAGTTTGCTCTGGAGCCATCCTTTCTGAGCTAAGGCAAAAACGTGTGAGCTGGAGGCTAGACAACTGTGGGCTAGCTGACACTAACTCAGCTTAGAAGGAACACTGGTTGTGTCCCCCCAGAAGTGGGGCTCCACGGCCCACCTGAGGGTTCCAACCCATCAATCAAAGACGGAAGTTTCCTGCTCGGCAGAATTTCAGACACCTGCAGCAAACGGAGTTGGGCCTTGTGAACCGCCACTCCCAGATACTGAACTGAACCCACCTATGCTAGTATCTCCTGGCTTCCAGGAGAAAAAGTGAGGCCTACCTCTTCACCAGGGTATTTAACTTTTGGGGATAAGCCATTTTCAGTCTTCAGGGCTTTTGTTTAGTTTGGCCAAGAAGTTGACCTTGTCCTTTGTTGAATATGTTGCTGTTTTGCTGTCTTTTAAAAACAAGCATAGTACTGTCATTCAATAAAAGAGAGCTTATTATGCTGATCATACAAGTTAATGGATCAATTGAATCTGGCTACACATAAACAATCGTTCTAAAGAAAATAATCATCCTCTATTTTAGCCAGTGCCAGCAGGCACGTAGAAGAGAGCGAATTCAAACCTGCCTCTGGATTTCTATATAATTGCGTTAAAAAATTAACCATTACAAAAAGCTGGGAGCCAACTGGCTCAGTCCAAACTGAGCCAAAGAGAAAACGCTGCAGACTGTCATAATAGCCCTTAAGTGTTTTCTGGGTTTTTTTTGTGTTTTGGATTGTCCCCGATGCACGGCAGATGTGTGAATGGGAAGTTCCACACACGGAGGGGATGGATGACTTCATTTCATGTGCTGCAAAATGCCTGCTCAGAGAAGAGAACTGAGGGGTTTTTTTAGGTTGTTGAAAGGGAAAGAACATCTTCGGAGGCACATACCATGACCTGCTGAAATCAACAGGCACAGACTAGGGTAACTGTACAGAATTCGCACTCCTGCTGTTACAGTTGTTTTTCCTTTGGGTTCCCTGTTCTCAGGAGACAAGCAGGCAGTTTTCAGATAAGTCCCCACACTCCTCTCCAGGAAATGTCACTCCACACACGCTCAGCGGCATTGTGCCCAGAGCTCTAACATTTTCAAAGTATTAGCAACCTGCAGTTCAGGAATCGCTTGTTAGAGTCCCAGAAGGAACAGAAATGTGTGCATAATTCCTAAATACAACCTGTTCTTTCTGCCTTCTTGCTGCCCTTGAGTGCTGGCTGTTTGCAGGCTGTGTCCTGCGTAGGATTTTCAGCTGAGGGGTGGCTGAAGCCCGCTTTGGGTAGACACACGTTTCCTAGCGCCTGCCACTCCCATCCAGCCTGGCCTGATAAACAGGCTTCAGAGACAAAGATCTGCGTGGCAGGATCAGCCCATCTGGTGTTGCCACCCTCTTTGCCACCCATGCAAATGCCAGAGAATCCCTCTGTACACTGCAATGTATCTCAGTGTGGACTAGCAGAAGCGTTTGGCCGCCTCAGGTGTTATGTGTTGAGAGAAAAACGTGGCCCTGGCTGTCCGTGGCGGCGATGCCCAAACGTTTGGGGGCACGGAGGAAGAAAAGTGATTTGGCTGCCATTGGCTGAGCTGCACTGACCCTCAAGACTTTCTGGCAGCCCATTGGTCGAGCTGCTCTGACCCCCTCTAGACTCTCCGGCTGCCCACTGGACGACTAGAGGCAGGACAGGTCGAATGGCCAAGAAAAGGAGTCTAGACCAGGGGTGGCCAAACTGCAGCTCGGGAGCTGCCTCTTTCACACACTCTAGTTTAATGTTAATAAGAAGCAAATTGGCATATTTCCCAATAAAAACGTGTGTGTAATATTTGTTCCTGTCTTGCGGCTCTTAAACATCCGACGTTTATTCGATGTGGCTGTCGCGTTAAGCACGTCTGGCCACCCCTGGTCTAGACCAAAGATTGATCAAGGTCTGTCGGAAGAAGGGGGGGGGGTTTACAAGAGGCTGGGTCAGGAGAGGGGGAGAATGTCTGAGAAGGGAAAGAACCTGGGGTCTGATACAGACTTGCGTATCTGGGGGTTTGGCTTCCCAGCCGTCCTCCCTGCTTCTAGATAGGAGGATGCCAGTCTGTCAAGCTGGTTACCACAAACAGAACAGGCGCACAGATGGCGACGGGATTTGCATCATCTTCGGCAGCAGGGGACTGGAAGAGATTCCTGCCCGGAGGGGCCACGGAGCTTGCGGCTGGCTAAGAGCAGCAGGAGCGACTGCAGCCGTGGCTCCAGGTGCAAAAAGGTGCTGGTTGGTTGGCCCCAAAGGGGCAGCAGCTTCCCTGCTCCTGCCCAGGCTTCACCGCTAAGAGCGGAGGAGTCACCGGCAGCCCTTGCTGTGCCCGACTGCTGGCGGCCTGGGCTTTGGGCCGGCTGAACCGTAGGCAGGCCGGTCAGCAGAGAAGACCAGGTTCAAGTGCCACCCCGCTATCTGTCCTGGGCCAGGCGGCAGAACCACACGCAGGACCCAATTTGCCTGTCATAGCCTGAGCCAACCAGGAGGAGGCACAGAGTGCAGAGACACAACAGGAGTCTCTGGGCCACCTTCCATCGAGAGGGGAGGGAGCAGCAGAAGGGGCCTGATGCACATATGGAGTCGTCCCCCCCCAAAAAAAAAAAAACTTTTGTTACTGCCCATGGGGTTTTCTTGGCAAAGATCCTGGAGTGGGTTTAAACTATGGTGCTGGAGAAGACTCTTGAGAGTCCCCTGGACTGCAAGGAGTTCAAATCAGGCAATCCTAAAAGAAATCAACCCTGACTTTTCCCTGGAAGGCCAGATACTGAAGCTGAAGCTCAGATACTTTGGCCACCCAATGAGAAGGGAGCACTCACTGGAGAAGACCCTGATGCTGGGAAAGACTGAAGGTCAAAGAAGACGGGGACGGCAAAGGATGAGATGGATAGACAGTGTC
Organism: Gekko japonicus; assembly: GCF_001447785.1. Classification (NCBI taxonomy): domain Eukaryota; kingdom Metazoa; phylum Chordata; class Lepidosauria; order Squamata; family Gekkonidae; genus Gekko; species Gekko japonicus. The sequence goes on along the minus strand of NW_015163180.1, from coordinate 132,886 downwards.
ATAGATGCAATGAACATGAAGTTGAGCATACTCTGGAGGACGGCGGAAAACAGGGGGGGGCCTGGTGTGATGTGGTCCATGAGGTCGCAAGAAGCTGGACTCTATTGTGCGACTGAACAACAACAACCCCCAAACCACAAGGAAAAGCTCCGGTCTCTGGAGGAGGAAGCTCTGGATGAGACCCTCCTTCCACTCGAGTGCACAATGATCCTCATTAGTCAAGGAGCTCCATGTCCACACCGGAATATGTGGGAGACTCGAAGGAACATGGTTCTTCTTCTTCCTCCCCCTCCCCCACAGCGCTCCAGCTGAGGGGAAGCTCTCTCCCGCCAGAGTTGTTGTGGGCTTCCAAAAAACACATCAAGTATAAAGGTGCTCTGCAAGCAATGCTTGAACTTGAGCAGCTTACAGAGTTGAAGGACGGAGTCACTGGGGTGGAAGGGGCCACACAGGCCACCTAATCCAACCCCTCTGCTCGATGCAGGATCAGCCTAGAGCAGTGGTGGCGAACCTATGGCACGGGTGCCAGAGGTGGCACTCAGAGCCCTCTCTGTGGGCACGCGTGCCATCGCCCCAGCCAGGCCCAGACCATCATTAAAGTGTTGAATTCTCTGCCAAATAATTTTAAGTCAATGAAAGCATTTGGGATTGCTTTCCTTACTTTGTTTGGATCATCTTAAGTTAATGTATGGGTTATTTTTTCTAAAGTAAAACCTCAGTATTCAGGTTAAATTGCCGTGTTGGCACTTTGCGATAAATAAGTGGGTTTTGGGTCGCAGTTTGGGCACCCGGTCTCTAAAAGGTTCGCCATCACTGGCCTAGAGCATCCCTGACACGTGTTTGTCCAGCCGCTGCTTACAGACTGCCAGTGAGGGGGGGAGCTCACCACCGCCCGAGGCAGCCGGTTCCACTGCTGCACTACTCTGACTGTCAAAAAGTTTTTCCTAATCTCCAGCCGGTACCTTCTCGCCCTTAATTTAAACCCCTTTTGGGGAGTCCAACAGGATCCGCTCCCTGCCCTCCTCTAAGTGACAGCCCTTCAAAGACTTCAAGAGAGCAAGCAAGATTGCCAGGGATATGAGCGATGCGCCTATATGCTCAGTTTCCCATTTAGCAGAGCAGTTGGGAATGTTTGTAATGCAGCTTCTCCTCACAGGGAGGCGCAGCCATAGGAACAGATGTTGCACCCGTTGAATCTGTGCGCAAAGTGCGATGATGCCTTTCAGCACAGACCATGTTTGCTAGGCTACAACACCTTATAAGGGCTCAGGGACCTCCACTCCTGCTTGTATCTGATGACGGAGCTCTGACGCTTGAAAGCTCATCCCCCGGCAATCTTGCAGGTTTTTAAGGCACTACTGGACTCAAATACTGCATTAGCCCAAGCAGTTGGACAGAATTTACAAACATTATTAGACCAGGATGACTTTACTTGTGACCAATGCTCCCTCTAAGCTGTGGAGTCCCGTGAGCAAAAATTCTACTTTGTGAGCTACTGGCACTAAAGCTGTGAGCGAGCGATTTGGCTGCTGCATGAATTAGTTTGCTCTGGAGCCCTCCTTCCTGAGCTAAGACAGAAATCTGTGAGCCGGAGGCTAAAAAAACTGTGAGCTGGCTCACACTAACTCAGCTTAGAGGGAACACTGCGTGACCACACCCTCCTCGGCTGCATGTATTCATTTATTCAAGCACATTTTTATCATGTCCTTCCTGAAAGGAAGTCGGGGCAATGCAAATCATTTCTCTCTGCTCCACTTAATCCTCACAACAACCCTACGAGGAAGGTTAGGCAAAGAGCAACAGGCCTGAGATTAGCAAACTTCCATGCCAGAGTGGGTATTCGAACCCAGATCCTAATCTAGTACATTAAACCAGCTTCTCAGGCATTGTTCGGGGCCTGCCAAGAATTTACCAGCCCATTTTTACATCCCCAAAAAGTAGCAACACCTCCTACGAGGTGGGGGAGAGCCTAAGTCTTGCTTGGCATTTCACAAACGGGACAGATTTATACTAACCATCCCTCTGATTTAGGAAAATGATTCCAAGACCCAAGCCTGCACCTCTCTTGGTTTGTCTTCTAAACAGGGGTCATTTCGTAGAAAAAGAGCTAGGGAACTCATTAGCATAACTCATTAGCATATGCCACACCCCCTGACATCACCGGAAGTGTGTCATAAGGCCACACCCCCCGCCCCCAACGGTCCCAGCCGCCGCCGCCGGCCTTGCAGCTCCACTGCCGAGCCCCATGAGGGGCCGGCGGTGGACCTGCAAGGCCGGCGGGAGTGCAAGGAAGCCCCGTGAAGGCCCTCCCTGGCCCCAGGCAGGCAGGGGTGGGGAGAGGCAGGGAGGAAGCAACTTACCCTCCCTCTTCTCCTGCCTCCTCCTGGCTGAATGAGGGCCAGAAGCGGGGAGGCCGGAAGCAGGGGGCGGGGCTTCATCATGTGCCCCGCCCCCATACCTCACCCGGGGGAACTGTGATCCCCTGCGATCCCCCCCGAAATGACCTCTGCTTGGCCAGGCTTCCTGGTCACTCTGGGTCCCTGCCACCTCATTACGTGGGCTCCCTGACTGGGAAGCCCCTCACCAGGGCAGCCCTGCTGCATCAAACCAATCGTTTCCAACAATGGCCGGTCAGATGCCACAGAGAAGCCCACGAGTGGAGCCTGCTGGTGGTAACCCTCCCCTGCTGATTATCCTCCAGCGTCTGACAGTCAGCGGGATATTAACACTGTAGGAAGCATGCATCTTTGTGGTTGAACCAGCCTGCTCTGGTCTGCAGGCCCTCCAAGGTTCCCAACACCTGGAGTGGATTTTCTTTCTCAGGCAGCCTGCTGCCGCCACCGCCTTTGTAAAGGAATCGCCCACTGGGAGGCTCAGGGCTCCCAGCTTCCCTCCCAAGATCCGAGGCCTTGTCTCCGAGTCTCCCGCTGCCCAGCTCCTAGTCATCACAGGGACAGTTTACTGAAGGAAATGTTCACAAGCATACTTTTAGCACAGCACCAGATTGAGCAAGGGATTTAAAAGAAATGGGTAAAACACAAATCCTCTGTCCCTCTCTGCGGTGTTCCTGCTAAGCTGAGTTGGTGTGAGCTAGCTCACAGATTTTTAGCCTCCAGCTCACAAATTTTCGTCTTAGCTCAGGAAGGATGGCTCCAGAGCAAACTAATTTATGCAGTAGCCAAATCGCTCACTCACAGCTTTAATGCCAGTAGCTCACAAAGTAGAATTTTTGCTCACAAGACTCCAAAGCTTAGAGGGAGCATTGCCTCTCTGTATACATGCCCTATCAGATGTTAAAATATAGGACAGGCTCCTAAAGCATAGTAAGTTACAGATCTCTACACAGTTTCATTTCCTTGAAGCTTTCTGTAGCTCTCTGGGCCAGCACATGGTCCATGGCTGGCTCCTCCAGACCTCAGCTAAGAGTTCTGTCTGCCCTGATTAACCCAGCATGAAAAAGAGCTTCCTCCTTGCACCCCTGAGTTTTATCACCTCTCTTTTCCCCACCTACTGATCAGGTCAGAGAGGCATTTCCTGGAGCTTCTTCCTAGAGATTATTCCTGTAGCCTTTCTAGTCTAAAGTCCTCCAAATCTCTGCTCCCTGCTTGGAGAAGAGGGAGAGCTTGACCCACCCATTATCTCTCCTGCTAGATCTACTAGCATTTGTATGAAGGTGGGCTGAGGAACAGCTGGAAAGCAACGCTCCTTCTAAGCTATGGAGTCCTGTGAGCAAAAATTCTACTTTGTGAGCTCCTGGCATTAAAGTTGTGAGTGAGCAATTTGGCTACAGCATAAGTTAGTTTGCTCTGGAGCCCTCCTTCCTGAGCTAAGACAAAAATGTGTGAGCTGGAGGCTAAAAAACTGTGAGCTAGCTCACACTAACTCAGCTTAGAGGGAACACTGCTGGAAAGCCATTGAACTGTCTCCCCCCTCCCTGCTTGTTCTCTGCCCAGAGAGAGAGAGAGAGAAAACTTTTAAAACACACAGCTAAGTTTTTGCCTGTTTCAAAAGCCAAATAAAAAATGCATTTCTCACACCCTTGTCTGGGGTATTCTGTCCTAGACTCATCTGCATTTGACTCTGGTCCACCTTTCAAAATAAATGTTGGCACATGGTAGGAATATGGTGTGCCATCATTACTTTGTCACACAGGCAGTGATACTTCATTAGGATTAAAACCAGGGGTCATTTCCTGCAGGAGCACACAGGAGCGGAGCTCCGGCAGTAAAGGTCCCAGGGGGCGGGCATATGCAACAAGCCCCACCCCCTGCTCCCAGCAGCCCTCAGTCAGAGCAAGAAGCAGCCAGGTAAGCTGCAGAGCCCCCTCTGTCCCCCCGCCCCAAAACAGTCTAGTGGCACCTTTAAGACCAAGTTTTATTCAGGTACAAGCTCTCCCTCCTCTGTGAGGGTCAGATCTGCATGTTCCCCCCCCCACCCAATAGCTAGGAATCCAAAACAGTCCAGTGGAGCCTGAGCGGTGGGTGTTGCCTTCTGACACACTTCCAGTGATGTCAGGGGGTGTAGCATATGCAAATAAGTTATGCTAATGAGTTATGCTAATGAGCTCCTGCACCTCTTTTTCTACGAAATGACCCCTGTGGCCAAGTAATAGGAAGCAGAGCACCTCTTAGCATTCACACACCGTTAAAGTGCCTTCACAGTGGAAATGGCTTTTCTATCGTTTGGCCTTTATTTAATTAAGAAAATCAGCAGTGCTCACCTGACACACATCTCAGTCCCCATGGATGCTAATGACACCGATTGACAGCTCGGGACTCCAGAGAAGGCTGTGGGATGTGCCCACAGATTAATTTTCCGTGCTCAAGGAGCTCTAAGGGGAGGCCTTGTAACCTGAGCCGAAGAAAAGATGAAGTCCTCAGGCGTTCCCGCAGAGATGCTTAATCGCTGACTGGCAGTTTAATTAGCTGCTCGGGCAGCTGCTGGGCAAGGCTGTCTTACGGCAGGCTAAGGGCTCGCACGGGCCCTTACTGTCCAGCTGGGAATACACAAATCAATCTTTTGCTAATAAGCTGCAGCTTCAGGGGCAGGGAGGCAGGCCGGCGCTTTCTGCCTCAACACCCAGCAGGGCTCCGGTTTACAGCTGCAGACCATGGAGAAGGAAGGAGCAAGCCTTTGCAGAGCGGGCTGGGAAAAGGGACCTTGGCGGCAATCGGCTGAACGGTCCTTGGGGAGTAAGTAAGCCCTGGCTAAACTCTGCAGGCGAGCATGCAGCAGGCCGTGAGGGGAGAACTAGAAGGGCCCCCGGGGTTGGGGGGGGGGGGGGGGGGGCTGCACGGAGACTGTAGGTGGAGGAAGGCAAACCTTTAAATGTCCCCTTTCCCCTAAAGCTGACAGGGGTTATCAAGGCCTTTCTCAAACCATGCTCAGGACTCTCCAGAGAACATCCAGCACTCTCAAATGTTCAGGTACTCTCATCAGATACAAGCAGGCATGGAGCTCCCTGTCCCTGAGCCCTTATATTGTGTTCTAGCCTAGCAAACATGGTCCGTGCTGAAAGGCACCATCGCACTTTGCGCACAAATTCAATTTTCCAAAATTGCCTATGATCCTTTTTCTTGGCTGCCTCTATTAGTGTAGTCCATCTAAGCTTTCTAGCCACATTTTTTCTTACTTCTCAGGAGGTATTTATAGGCCTTCTTTTTTGCTTGTACTTCTAGTTTATTATCTATCACCGGGGTTTTGTGAAATTCTTTAAGGCTCCCAATAAGTCTCTGTTTTGCCTGACACACAATCCTTATCGAACCAGCTTTTATTATTGGGAAGCCCCAACTGGGAGATTAATTTCATGCGATAGAATTGAAGATAAATGGGCCATTAGTTGTGCATAAATATTAAGAATAGAGGCCTCACACTTAGAGCCCTCCTCCGTCACCGGAGATGATAATTTTCTATAAGCATCCTTCCCTTTAAATTTCCCCTTCCCCCTAAAGCTGACAGGGGTTACCAAGGCCTTCCTCAAACCATGCTCAGGATGGTCCAGAGAACATCCAGCACCCTCAAATGTTCAGGTACTCTCAGCCACAGAAAACTAGCATGGCAGGCCAGCGTGGGAGATGAGATGTACACAGTGAAGGTTCTCTCCCCCTCCCACCCCCCACCCCCCGTGGGCAGAGCCTTTAACATTCAGGCCCACACCGACAGTAAGAACATCCAGAATGGGGTCCTCGGGACTGCCACAAATTCGAATCTAAGACAGGGGAGCAGAAGAGTGACCCCTATCACAAAAGGGGCGAGGCAGCCTCCCCCCCACTGCTGCCGCTAAGATACTGTGCTTTGTTTTCATTGCTCCGGGGAGGGGCGATGCTACGGTCTCCTGGTTCCCTTTGACACTTCAACGAACCATGGCTGGCTTGCAAGCGGACTTCAGAACGCCCATGGGAAGATGAAGAAGATGTGACTCCGAAAAAGATTGCTATCATGAATGATAATATGTCTAACAAATGTTGGAAATGTAAGAAACAAGAGGGTTCATTTTACCATATGTGGTGGACTTGTGAAAAAGCAAATAAATATCGGACAGATATACATAGTGAGATGCAAAAAATTTTAAAGCGTGATTTTAAGAAAGAGCCAGAAGTACTACCTGTTGGGGCTTAAAAAGGAAGAAGTGAATATGACCAAGAGAACTCTGATGTGGTATTTGATCACAGCAGCCAGAATGACTTTTGCTCAGTCTTGGAAACAAGAAAGAGTGCCTGAAATCTGGGAATGGATCAAAAAGTTACTTTTTATAGTGGAAATGGATAAATTGACAAGGAAATTAAACAACAAAGATCCAGAGGAGTTTATGGCGGATTGGGTGGACTTCAAAGAATATCTGGAGAAAGATTGGGGTGTGAAGAATAATCTATTTTGTTTTGATAATTATTAAAAATAATTGATGGACTCCGAATATTCGATAGAGATAAGAAATACAAAGAAAAGGTTACCAATGAATTTTAATTGTTGATGTGTAAAGATGAGAGAATTAGAAGAGGAGGAGCAAGGAGAGGGGGTGGGACCACTGCGGGAAGCCAGAAGAGGAGGCGGGGGTTAAAGAAAGGGATATGGGTTGAAAATATTGTTCTAATGTTGATCTTTGTTATAATATCCCACCAATAAAATGTGTGTTTTTTTTAAAAGGAAGATGAAGAAGATGCCTGGGATCCAATTTGAGACCTCCCCTGCATCTCCGTTCCTCCACCTGAACTAGGATGAGCGCGGACGAGGGCTTAATGTTAAAAACAGAGCAAGAATCAATGCACAGAGCCTCAGAAACCTGAGCAGTCTGTACTGCCCCCTCTCCTGTGAAGAGGCGGAGACCACCTGCGCTGCTGTCCGTGAGAGTGACAGGGAAGGGGTCTGTAGGAAACCTCCGATAAGTCGTCTTACCTCCTAGTTCTGACACGCGGACGTCATCAGGCTGGCAAGTGTTTCCATGTGCTGACAAAAGCTGTCGGGATCAGGGAGTAAGGCACGGTGGTGATACAGTTCCACGTGTCGGAGGTAGGGTCGTAACAATCCAGCGTTTTGCACCTCTGCGTCCCAAAATAGCCACCCACCACGTAGAGTTTGTTTCCTGAGGCCAGGGCATGGCAGGACATCCGCTTGGCCGTCATGTCTCCGATCCGCGTCCACTGGTCCGTCTCGCAGTCGAAGCGGTAGGCAGACGCCGCTGTGAACTCTGTATCCCCGCCCATGATGAAAATCTGGCTGCCGAGGACAGCTGCTGCCGTGTAACGCCAGGGCTGGGGGCACTGTGCTTTGATCGTCCATCGGTTCTCTGCTGGGTCATAGCACTGGACTTTGGACACCATGTCCCGATGAATGCTGGTTCCGCCAAAGACATAGAGCTTCAGCCTTGCACTTACGACCGCTGCGTTGCTGACGCCATCCCTCAAAGGGGCCACCATGGTCCATTTGTTGGCGATGGGGTCATACTTCTCCACCTGCTTCAGAGAAACAGACGGGGAAGCAGGGAAGACGCCAGCCACTGCAGTGTGGCCACCAACAACATAGAGGCAATTTTCAAGTTCTGCTGAGCCATGTCCAAAGCGGGCTATGAGCATTGGGGCAGCTTTGGACCACTCCTGGTTCACGGTGTCGTAGACCCAGACATCCTTTGACACTCCGTTTTCTGAGCCTCTCCCACCGGTAATGTAGACTTTGCAGCCAATGGCACAAGCGCTGAACTCCTTCCTCGGACTTGGTAGGTCCGCTTTGGGAATGATCTCTTTCGCCTTGTGATCCACCTGGTAGACCTTGTCACACATGAATGTCTGGCCACCCAGAATGAGCAAGGTGTGCCCAGCTTTGCGGGGCCTGGCGCAAGGGCTTGTGACCACCCCGTCGTTCTGCAAGATCTTCTTTTTGCACTGAAGGGCTTCGTCCATAATCTGCTTGTTCTGCTCCTCTGCGGTGATCAGCTCTTCGTAGGTCATGGCTTCCTTGAGGCATTCAGAAGGCAGCAGGGCCAAGCGCACGTTCTTGAGTAGTTCTGGGAGGAACGCCTTTCGCTTGTCCGAGTCGTACTTCACCCACTGAAGGACGGCCTTGAAGACCTTCTCCTCCTCCTCGATCTCCAGTTCGTCGCTGGAGACCAAGTCTAGCAACGTATCCTTGGAGAGGGAGTTGAAGTCTTCGCTCCCGTGGACCATCTCAAAGTTGGCCAGGCACATCCGGCAAGAGAGCTCATAGAGCCTCCTGCACTGGTGAGCGTCTGAGAGCATCATCATGCCAAGGCAGTTGGAGGGGTACAAGTTCTTCTCAAGGAATTCCGCCGCTGCATCTCGGACGTCGTGGAACTGCAGCATGTCGCCGGCTTCCAGGAGGGATTCGGCATTCTCCTCGTTGATGATGATCTTGGAGGAGTAAGCATAGTCCAGGAGCAGCTCCAGCACCTCTGGGTGCAGGCTGTCATGGAAATTCACCTCGTCGCCGAGGCTCTCCCGAAGGCCATTGCTGAACATGGCCTCAAAATACCTGCTGGACGCTGCTAAGACTGCGCGGTGGCACGGGAACGACTTATTCCCGGCCCAGAGGGTAACGTCCGTAAACATGCAGTGCTTCCTCATGGTGTTCAGGTGTGACAGGACGCAGTCTGGGTGGGAGGCTTTGTGGAACAGCAAGATATTCATTGAACCGGTACTGGTTCGGGATTTACGGTTCTCGTGGACGCTCACCGACATTGTTTATGGGAGTGCTAGCTGTGGAGAAGGGAAGGGAAGAAACAAGAAAGATCTTGAATTTCAGGAGATAAAGACTGAGATTTCAGGGGGGGTTTTTTACCCCCCCTCCCCCAAATTAGAAAGTCAACCAGAGTGGGGATCTATTTCTTGTACAGCTAAAGCAAGCAAAATGTGGCCCTGCTGCCTAGCAACCACCCCATCATACTATAGGATGGAAAAGTGAGATCAACACCCAGGGCTTTTTTTGTAGAAAAAGCCCAGCAGGAACTCATTAGCATAATAGGCCACACCCAACAGCAGAAACTCATTAGCATATTAGGCCACACCCCTGATAACACAGCACATTAACACATTAGGCCACATCCCCATGTTACCAGAAGTGTGGCCATCCAGCCACACCCACCTATTGCTTTTTATTCTGTTTACCTTGTTTGTTGTCAAAACCCAGGGCTTATTTTGGAGCAGGAACTCCTTTGCATGTTAGGCCACACACTCCTAATGTAGCCAATCCTAATGAATTTCTTCTGTTGGGTGTGGCCTATTATGCTAAAGCATTCCTG
>NW_015163180.1:119797-123108 GCF_001447785.1 Gekko japonicus | reverse complement strand
TGGGCGTGGCCAACTTGGGAGTCAGCCGGAACTCCGTTCCTGTGCGTTCCTGCCCAAAAATAGCCCTGTCAACACCTATCATTGTGCTTAGGAAAATAAGAGGTGCGCCCTGCTGGATCAGACCTGTGGTCCATCTAGTCCAGCACCCTGTTGCACACCAATTGCCCCGAAGGGCCAGCAAGCAAGGCACAGAGGCCAAGGCCTCCTCATGTGGTTGCCTTCCAGCACTGGGACTCAGAAGTTTACTTTCTCTGGATGAGGAGATTCCCCTTCAATCATTGTCTGGCCACTGACGGCCCTCTCCTCCATAGATTTTTCCAAAACCACTTTTAAAGCAATCGATTCACCACATCCAGTGGCAGGAAATCCCGCCATTTAAAGTGATGGCCATGGGTTCAGAATTAGTGTGCTTCCAAGGATTCAGAGAGGCATCAGGAGGGGACGGCTAACTTCATTTTGAGCTTTTCATTCTGAGTTAACCTTCTGTTAGAAAGAAAAATCTCCAGGAGTCCAGTTCAGCATGTATCAGAGTTGTTTTCCTGCAGTAACTATGCACTTCACACACAATGGTGACCACATATATATCATGTCTAGTGCGCATTCCCGTTACTGTCTGAAAAGCCCTATGCATGCTTCTCAGTAAGTTAAAGAATATTTCTATGGATCTATTTCAGGTCAGAAAAATGGTGCCAGGGGTAAAAATTAAGCTGCTCTTTCTCTGGTTCCAATCCAAATCCCCACAATATTTACCAATAAAACCACTTGGGAGATCCATGATTAATTTGGGCCTCTATTAATTTTTCAAACTCCACCTGTAAATAGCCTACAGTGTTTAAAGAAAAGAGAGTGAACAGGAAAGTTCAGTGAATGGCTTCTCTTAATGGAGAGATACAAACATGAAGTTCTCCCTGCTGAGAGCATCCATTAAATTCCTTTTTAAAAAACCCTTTTCCTTTCCTTTTATCCGATCTATGATACATAAACATTGAGCAGTAACAGCTATGGAATTATGCAGGGCTATTTTTGGGCAGGAACGTACAGGAACGGAGTTCTGGCTGGCTCCCAAGTTGGCCACGCCTGGCAGGAACTCATTAGCATAATAGGCCACACCCAACAGCAGAAACTCATTAGGATTGGCTACATTAGGGGTGTGTGGCCTAACATGCAAAGGAGTTCCTGCTCCAAAAAAGGCCCTGGGTTTTGGCAACAAACAAGGTCAACAGAATAAGAAGCAAAAGGTGGGTGTGGCTGGATGACCACACTTCTGATAACATGGGGGTGTGGCCTAATATGCTAATAAACTGTGCTGTCAGGGGTGTGGCCTAATATGCTACTGAGTTCCTGCTGTGGGGTATGGCCTGTTATGCTAATGAGTTCCTGCTGGGCTTTTTCTACAAAAAAAGCCCTGGAATTATGTCATAGGAGTATACATCAGAAAGAGCTCGTAAGTACCGTGAAATACAACGCCTCCTGAGATTAGCATACAAAGGACCCTCCAGAAGATTATGTGCAATCATGTCAAACTTACATAAGGGACAGGGGCAGATTTGTTCTGAATAAGGTAAACGTATGAACCTGCCCCTCTTAACTACCCAGGAGAGAGCATTTAGTCTGGCCAGAATAACACCCTTAATAGGCTTTGGGAAGTCAACAGATAGGTGTAGGAGGGAAACGACTGGAGGGGGGGGGGAATACCAGAACACTGCAGTGTGCCCTAAAGGCAGAGCTCTGGTGGTCAATTTAATTTTACACAATTTCCCCCCAAAGCAAATGCTGCATGAAAACTCAGTTCATAATGGAAAAAATAACAAGACGTAACATCCCCTTTACTCCAGAGGTGCTCTTGTTAAATATATTTCCGAAAGAATTTGAAGATACTGATAGATATCTAATTGTATATATGTCAACGGCGGCAAGGATATTGTATGCCAAATATTGGAAGACTCAAGAAACACCAACCAAACAGGAGTATATCAATAAACTTTTAGAAGCAGCGGAAATAGATAAATTAACTATGGAAATGAGCGGTACGAAGAAATGGACATTTCAAAAAACTTGGAAGAGATTGTATGACCGGTATAATGTGAACGGAGTTAAAAGATTAAGCTGACATGGCAAAAATATTATTTGAGTATGTAGTAATATAATATAATGGAACTAGAGAATATTATAACAAATATGAGAGAATAATGAAGCGATGAATTAGGTGTAATAACAAAATGTAACAAGTCTCTTGACATATATATTGTTTGTTGTAGTTGTTTATGTCTGTGTTTAGGAGCATAAGAAAATAATAAAAGTGTCCCTTCGGGTACTTAAAAAGAAAAAAAAGAAAACCCAGTTCAAAAGGAGGAGAGATTGGATTTATACCCTTGCCATTCACTCGGAGTCTCAGAGCGGCTTACAAACTCCTTTGCCTTCCCCTCCCCACAATAGACACCTGGTGAGGTAGGTGGGGCCAAGAGAGCTCTTAAAAATGTCTTAAAAGTCAAGAATTCCCTCAGAACAATGCTCTTATGTTTCCGTTGTAGTTCTCTTTCAATAAGCCTGCATTCTTTGTCAGGCCATGTATCACAATTCTTGGGGGCCAGGGCCCCACAAAAGGAGCACTATTGGGAGTAATTTTATAGTACAAGGGCCGGAAGAGAGAGAAAAGCTTATACAGGATAGTGAGACAGCTCCTAGCTACATCAGACCCAAATAACGATTTCCTTAAAGATACCACTTCTGGGAAGGCCATCGTATCTCGGGCAAGGCGAACAGTATTGTCATTCCAGCGGATCTGACGTATGGAGTTTTGATTCTGGGATATAACATCTTGCCTGATTATAGAGAGCTGAACATAAGGCATGTTCATATGCAATACAATAGGGAGATGATCACTGCCTCCAAAGGACAAAACTCCCAGGAAGCCTGCCAATGAGCTGAGAGCCAGGAGAAACAATAAAATAATACTAGTTATAGTGTAATCCCCGTTTGGATCAATTCTCTGGTGCTAACAAAAAGGAAGGGAAGGGGGAAGGAAAAAGGCGGGGGGTGGGGGGGGGAGAAAACTCAACCCAAAAAGTTGCTATGGATCCACAAGGGTTAAGCTGACTGTAAATATTATAAAAATGCAAAATTTATTCAGGTGTACACATTTTAAAACTTAGACTCATTAAAAATATACCATTCAGACATAAAAAAACTTCTCAACATTCATACATAGATGGGTTAGTGCTATGCAACTGAACCAAACGCGTTTCGGCCCCTCAAAGGGCCTTCCTCAGTGGTCACAATTCCAATTATAAATTTGACATACATTCAAAAAA
>NW_015163180.1:112287-116802 GCF_001447785.1 Gekko japonicus | reverse complement strand
TCCCTATGAGGAAAGGTTAAAGCGCTTAGGGCTCTTTAGCTTGGAGAAAAGACGACTGAGAGGTGACATGATCGAGGTTTATAAGATTATGCATGGGAAAGAGCAGGTAGAGAAAGAGGTACTTTTCTCCCTTTCTCACAATACAAGAACTCGTGGGCACTCCATGAAACTGCAGAGCGGTCGGGTTAGAACGGATAAAAGGAAGTACTTCTTCACCCAAAGAGTGATTAACACATGGAATTCACTGCCACAGGAAGTGGTGGCGGCTACAAGCATGGACGGCTTCAAGAGGGAATTAAATAAGCATATGGAGCAGAGGTCCATCAGTGGCTATTAGCCACAAGGTATAGATAGGGGCTCTGGGGCAAGTGCTTCAAGCATGGACGGCTTCAAAAGGGAATTAGATAAGCATATGGAGCAGAGGTCCATCAGTGGCTATTAGCCACAAGGTATAGATAGGGGCTCTGGGGCAAGTGATGCTCTGTCTTCTTGGTGCTTGGGGGGGTCAACAGTGGGAGGGCTTCTAATGTCCTGGCCCCACTGCTGGACCTCCTGAGGGCACTGGTATTTCTGGCCACTGTGTGACACAGAGTGTTGGACTAGATGGGCCTTTGGCCTGATCCAACATTGGCGTCTCTTATGTTCTTATGTTATGTTCTTATGAAAGCTTCGTTGTTAAGACCACACAGTTTTTGGATTAAATGCTCATCGATGGCCCCAAGTCTTGCCTTAAAATCACCCGCTAGGAGGAGTGAGCTTTTGGGAAGTTGCCTTTAATTTTATTGAATACTTCATCCAACAAAGCCCAGTTATCATTCAAACCATGTGAAACTGCAGGCGGAATCAGCTGCCTCACTGGCAAGTCTTTAAGCAGTGGCTGGACAAACACTTGTATACTGTGAATAATATTATCAAATGGGACCCCAGTGTTAACAACTAAAACAAAATCCTGTGCCATAATCATTTCAGAATCATGGATAGGCAATGCTGTAGAGATCAGACACACTAAGCCCTGCTTGGGGATGGCTCAAAGGGACTTTTGATGAACTCTAAAAGAAAGCTAAATAGCCAGGAAAATATATCTCCTCCACCATCCAGGCTTCCTGGATAGATATAATGTTGAAAGAGGATAAGAACGTCCTGGTGTCCTCACAGGTAACCCTGGGAGACCAACCTGCCCCATTCCAACTGAGGGCTGGGTAATTCGGTCAACACTGGGATGAACCGAATGAATTATGATGGTGGGTTCCAGGGGGACAGGATAAGTTCCCACTGTCTTCCCAGACGAGGCAAATGTCGGTAACTCTTTATGTGGGGGTATTTCCCAGGAGGAATTTTAGCTGGGCAGGAATTAGTCTCCCTTGGAGGGTTAGATTTGAGCTGGCCTTCCCACTTTTAACAATTTGTTGTTAAGAGTTCTTCTCTACAGGAATGAGGTGAACTGAATGAGGTGAACTGCTTGCCTGGTTCTTCTTATTCTCAGCTTCAATTTTTCTTTTAAGATTCTCTAGCCTGTAAATGGTGTTAATCTGTTCCACTTGTGGTAAGGCACTAAAGGGACTGCATTAGGCTGGAGTCTTCCCTATCCAAGGGCTCATCCTGTCTTTAATAAATGTGGGAGAGTTTTTAAGGGTCACAAGCAATTCCTCATTATTCACAACTGAGTTCCTATTAGCTGGGATCAGGCTTGGACATGAATCTTTTCTTACTGGGGAAAGCTCAATTATGGTGCTGGAGAAGACTCTTGAGAGTCCCTTGGACTGCAAGAAGATCAAATCAGTCAATCCTAAAAGATATCAACCCTGACTGTTCCCTGGAAGGCCAGATAATGAAGCTGAAGCTCAAATACTTTGGCCACCCAATGAGAAGGGAGCACTCACTGGAGGAGAAGACCCTGATGCTGGGAAAGACCGAAGGTCAAAGAAGACGGGGACGGCAAAGGTTGAGATGGTTGGACAGTGTCATCGATGCAACGAACATGAAACTGAGCCAACTTCAGAGGACAGCGGAAGACAGGAGGGCCTGGCGGGATCTAGTCCATGGGGTCGCGAAGAGTCGGACTCGACTGTGCGACTGAACAACAACAACAAACAATGCTTTGGGTAATTTTATTCCCCTTTGTTGGTTATAGGACTTTTGCTGCAGGTTTCTTGAAGTAGGGTTTCATGGGGGGAAATGGTATTGGTACATAAGAATGGAAACATCTTTTAGGGGTAATTGCATGTGAAGCGAACCACCGCTGTTTGGTAGTCATCGAAGCAGGAATACAGGAGGGAACAGAATGTAAGTGTAAGCCAGTTTTCTCCAACAGGGCCTGGGAGGACCTCAAAAAATCTCAGACCAACATCTCTGGGAGAGCAATCAAGGAGATAAGCCAAATGCTCCTTAATGCGCCGTTTCCCTCTCCACTCAATAATTCTCCCTTGAAAGGGGCATATAAACAGTGATATTTCACAAAGTTCAGAGAGGCTCCTGTAGGCTTCCAAGGTGGTATTTTGCAGCCTCTTTGTCAATTGTTTTGAGGGCAGGGATAAGTTCCAGACAGAACCTGAGATAAAGTATGACCATCCCCACCCCCACTTGACAGAAAGGGCTTGGTACAAGGCATTGATCTGATCATAAATCCTTCCTTGAGTCTCAGCAATTAGAAAAGTCTGAGGCTAGGATCTGAAGAGCCTCCTTCTCAGGGCAGCAGTCCTTTCCCTCAGGGAGTAGGTCAGGACAGATTAGCCTGGAATTACGTTTAGGCAGTGAGTAAGCAGAGGAATGGAAGAATTCATCTGTAGCTCATTTGCCTCTGAGAAAAAAAGAGTTATCTTGTAAAGATGAAAACTGATCACTAGTTCTTACATTATAGTCAAAGAAAGTATCCAGCTTAGTTTGTTTGTTAGCTGGAAGCCTACAAAAGTCAGATTTTGGCCCCTGTCACACGGGCCGGATATTGCGGGGGGGGGGGGGGGAGGCATGGCTAATTGCCCCGGCGCAGTTTGATGCGCGATTATGCAATCAGATGCGCCAGCGGCACACCACGGGTCCTTCCCTGGGCGCCGGTGGGTAAATGAGGGACCGGAGGGGAATGCCGCGTGCCAGCGCGATCACACCACGGGCGTCTGGAGGCAGCCCGTGGCAAACATTTACTAGTACCTTGGAGGTACTAGTTTTTTAAGGCGCATTGTCGGCGGTAAGCCACGGGTGCGCTCCACTTCCGAGATGTTGGGGTGTGATCGTGCCCAGATAATCTGCCCACCTTCTGTGCCTCTCCCACGGCAACTTTGCCGTGTGACCGGGGCCATAATAGGGGGGGGGAAGAGATCCAGCAGCTGCTCTGCTATAGCTTTAGCAGGTATCTAAGAAGAGAGAAGACGAAAAAGAGGAGGAGGAGGAAGAGGAGGAGGAGGAGATTGGATTTATACTCCACCCTTCACTCCGAGTCTCAGAGCGGCTTACAATCTACTTCCCCTCCCCACAACAGACACCCTGTGAGGTAGGTGGGGCTGAGAGAGCTCTGACAGAAACTGCTCTTTTTCAAGAGCAGCTCTGACAGAACTATGGCTTGCCCAAGGTCATCCAGCAGCCGCGAGTGGAGGAGTGGGGAATCAAACCCAGTTCTCTCAGATTAGAGTCTGCGCACTTAACCACTACACCAGGCTAAATTACTTAATCACCAGTAGGCAGAGGCAGACTGAACAGATAGCTAAGTTGCAAATTGATAATTAAGTCCAACAGTACCCAAGCTAAGTGTTGTTAATTAATACACACCAGTAGAAAACTGGTTTAGCTAATTCGATAAACAATAATTCTAAAACATAAAACAAAAATCGGGGCACACACACGACTCATACAGAATACAAAAACAGACAAAAACCCTGAAAAAACAAATGAAAAAATATATGCGTAGGCTCAAAGGGCAGACGCCATACCGGCGGAGCACTTCTCTCACAGCCTACAACAGTGCTGGTAGCTCCTTAAAGGAGGAAGATGGAAGAGAGAAAGAAAGAATGACAAGGAAAGGAAAGCAGCCAGCATGAGAAGCCCTTTGAAATGCCTTTTCCAACCACGCCTGCCACGCCCAGCCCCACGAAGGGAGGGGAGGGGAGGGTAACGTCAACACTGTATCCACAAAACAGGGAAAAGAGGAAAAAACAAGCAACAATAAAAGCCCAATAAAGTAGAACAAAAGTAAAGGACTAGAGCTAGGTTAAATGGAACTGAAATAAACAATGGGGACCCGCGCAGGAAACGTACGCAGGAAACTTACGGAGACGGTGAATGCCCTCCCCCTCCTTGCTTCCTCCCCTCTTCCTCTTCCTCTGTAAATCTTCCCCATCTCTCTCCCCTTTCCCTTCTCTGTCAATCTACCTCCCTTCTCTGATAACCTACCCCCATTTCCACTGTTTCCCCAGTCAACCTGCCCCCTATTTCACTCCTTTCTCCCATTCCTCCCATCTGTCAATCTAACCCCCATCCCTTTTGCCCACCCCCACATTTTCTCCATCAGTCTTCCCCACCCCTGCC
>NW_015163180.1:93072-112266 GCF_001447785.1 Gekko japonicus | reverse complement strand
ACCCCAAACCCTGGCTCTCTTCCCACCTACCTCCCACCCTTGGCACTCAACTCCCCCCACACCCTTGGCATTCACTAACCCCCCCAACCTTGCTGTCTCCCCAACTACCCCCCACCACCCTTGGAACTCCACTATCCCCCCACCCTTGGAATCCACTCACCCTCTACCATCGCTCTCTTCTCACCTACCCACCACCCTTGCTTGGCATTCACTCACCTCCCAACCTTGCTCTCTCCCCACCTACCCACCACCACCCTTGGCACTCCAATATGCCCCTCACTCACCCTCCATCCTTGCTCTCTTCCCACCAAGGGGGGGGGCTCACGAGAATCGTGGGGGGTAATCCGTCTCCCCGCCTTAATTACCATTGCTTCTGCTATCCTTGGGGGTCTCATCATCGTCCCCATCAGCAACAGGCTGCCAAGGCTTCTCCCCCCGCCCACCTTCGACAACAGGAAGTCCTGCACAGTTCCCAGCTGCTGGGCCCGCCGAGCCTTCCTCCAACCATCAAGGGCAGTGAGCCCCGGGAAGCTCCCAGCAGCTGGGCCCTTCAAAGGCTTCCCCCCCCCCCATGGCCTCCAGGAGAGGGTCTGGGGATGGCCCCGGCAGAGGACACCGGTAACCACTCCAGGACCCACCACCCACCTCACGCCTGGGAGCAACAGTCCCTGGGAGTGGCTCCCAGCACGCTCCACGGCTGCAGCTGGCTCCAGAGATTCTCCTGGAGTCCTCCGCCATGCGATTGGGCCAGGAGCGGCTCCTGGAGTGCTCCACTGTGGCAGCCAGTTCAGGCGGCAACCGTTGTGCTCTGCTGTGGCAGCCAAGCCCAGAATTTCTCCTGGCATCTGCAGGCACCGCGGCCGAGCAAGGAGCCACTCCGGGCATCCATCCACCACTGCCACCACCAGGCAAGGAACGCAGACAACGATTTTTTCTTTGGGGTCAATTTAAACCCCCCAGTAGATTTTTGCTAAGATTAGGGATTTTTCTGCAAACCTAGCGAGTGTCCCAAGTGTGCAGAAAAATCTCTCTCTCTTAATTTTCACCACTTTATTATAATATTATTAAAGTACATATATAAATGACAGTGGCATAACTAAATCAGAAAAATCTCTTTACCCTCCAGGTGCCCCCTATCTGCAGAAATAAGTATCTGCACCTAAGGGGGCACAGCTGGGAATTAGGTATGTAAAGTAATCTGAGACTGAAAAGAAGAAAAAGAAAAGCCCAGAGACGGAGCACTACCTCATACCTGAAAGACATCCTTTGGAAAAATAAATAAAGACTATTTATTCCTCTGTGCTAAAGAGAGCAGAGCCCTCAGAAAGTACTGGAGCAGTTTTTGGCTTAGCTGGCTCATGCTGGCTTTCAGTACAAAGAAGATTACGGCAATTTTCGAAAAGGCAACTGACTAGGCTTTTTAATGAAATTGCTGGCTAAGAGACTCTGGTGTTGTTCTCTCTGACCTATTTGCTTTGCAAAACTGCCTCCCAGCACGGGGGACGGGGCAGATGCCATCCAGTGGCTGCTGGGAACCCAACACAGCCGTGGCTTATCAAACAAATATTTATTTGAGGATGTTTCCGCTAGCAGGGGACTCCCCACCGCTTGCTCACAGCTATGTCTCTAGCAGAAGGACCTTCAAAAACTGGCTAGAGGGGAGGAGGAGGAGGAGAAGAAGAAGAAGAGAAGATTGGATTTATACCCCGCCCTTCACTTGGAGTCTCAGAGCGGCTTACAAACCCCTTTCCCTTCCCCTCCCCACAACAGACACTCTGTGAGGTAGGTGGGGCTGAGAGAGCTCTTTCAAGAACTGCCCTTTCAAGGACAGCTCTGACAGAACTATGGCTTGCTCAAGGTCATCCAGCAGCTGGAAGTGGAGGAGTGGGGAATCAAACCCGGTTCTCCCAGATTAGAGTCCGTGCACTTAACCACCACACCACGACGAGTTTACAGGATCCCATGAAGTGCTGCATCCCGATGTCTCCATTTGACACCAACCGAAGTCCTCTTTTTCTGCCCTTTGCCAAGACACCACCTAGAAAGGACCATACCCTGAAGGCCACCACTACAGTCCCTGGCATTTCCAACTAAGGATCACAAGGGGAGGGGGAAGAGGATCCTCCACGACTAGGCAATTACATATTGAGTTGGAAGAGACCACATAAATAGAATCATAGAGCTGGAAGGGACCTCCAGGGTCATCTAATCCAACCCACTGCACAAGGCAGGAAATTCACAATTACCTCCCCCCTCCACACCCAAAAGATGACAAAAAATTTCCAGGATCCCTGGCCAAGCTAGTCTGGAGAATAATTGCTTCCTGACCCCAAAGCACCGATCAGCATTTCCCTGGGCATGTAAGAAGGGGCCACGAGAACTAAGCACTGATGCAGCCCTTCCTGCCCTCCCTTCTCATGATCCGCCCAAGTTCACAGAATCTGCATTGCTGTCGGATGGCCATCTAACCTCTCCTTAAAAACCTCCAAAGAAGGAGAGCCCACCACCTCCCAAGGAAGCCTGTTTCACTGAGGAACCAGTCTAACTGTCAGGAAATTCTTCGTAATGTTTAGCTGAAAACTCTTTTGATTTAATTTCAACCTGTTGGTTCTGCTCCAACTTTCTGGGGCAACAGAAAAGAACTCCGCACCATCGACCCCTGCTCAAAAGTAGGAAATCCAAAGACTATCCAGCCTCGGCTCAAAGCTGGGAACAGCCCCACAACTCTCCTCCTGCATTTAATCAATTTGCTTACAAATGGAAAGTTGCTTATGCCACATTACAGTTGACTGGTTTCCCCTTGTCCAAGTCAGAATTTACCTCAGCGCTGAAATCCTCCCAAGGAGCACTTCAATCCCTGTTCGCTGGGATACCTCCTTCAGTCACCAGGTTGGTACCTGTGAGGAACGGGGACACCTCAAGGACCCGCCATTTACTGTGGAAGAATCTGTCTGGAGGAATGGCCCTTTCTCGGCCACCCTTTTGTAAAGCCTGGCTATGCCAGAAGGGTTTTTATTAGCCGTTATGTTAGACAACTGCATTATTTCCTGCTGGATTTATTTAAATTGTATTCTGCCTTCTCCCCTTAGAGTCAAGGTGGATAACCAGAGAGCCACAAGCTGGAAGAAGACAAAAACATTACTTTATTTAGGACTGCATTTGACTAATTTAGTTTTTTTTATTCATTGGCAGTCCCAATTGTGGTCTTGTGTGTGTGCTTTATTTACACTGTAAGCCACTTTCAGCCCCACAAGGTAGTAAGGTGACTTACAAATGGTTTAAATAAATGAAATGTTAATTATTAAGCTAAACACAAGCCGGAATAAATTTTAAACCAAGGATTTTCTGATTGATCAATTGCATCTTTGGATGTACTGGCAGTAGGGCAAAAGGCTTCTGAGCTTGGGGTAGCAACTGGATTTGAGTTCTTAACATCTGTTGATCAGGTTCGCTTGCTGAGCCTTTGGGAAGGGTGGGATGAAAATATTTTAAATAAATAAAAGTTGCCAAACAAACTTGTTTACCAGGCTTCACTGCAGGCCTGCACCCCTGCTGGTAAAGGCAGCACAGGCCCTGCCCTCCGGCTTCCAGTCTAACAGAGGAAAACAACAAATGAAAGGAGCAATGGAGGGAAACGGCTGCGTCATGCCAAAGGGAAGAAGTGAATCATGAACAGCTTGGGACAGGCGGATCGTCCCTTTCAGGCATTCAAGAGGGGCAGCCCCACAGCAGCAGTGCATTTGTGGACTACAAAGTTGAATGCAGCCTGTCACTTGCATGGGCTGGGCCGCCACCACCAAACCAATGAGTCTCTTTTGGCTGCATGCCTGGAGTCCACCTAGTGTAGGAGCCAGTTGGAATCCTCACTATCCCAAGGAAGCCTGCTAAGTGACCTTGCGCTAGTTACTCGCTTTCGGGGTTGTTTGTGTGAGGATAAAGGCAACTAATATCCCCCTTTGGCTGTGGTTTCCCAGGTTAATCACTCAGGTACCCATTCTCAGGTCCATTCAGCAGAGACAAGCTAGATCAAAACCTCAGCTGTTTATTTTCAAGGAGACAACTCCAACAACCAACAACTTCAGCTAACATACCAAAACTGGAAACTGAAACAAGAGCTCCACCCAATAGGACCAAACTAAATCACATAGATATTAGGGAAGGGGCAGACTGTTCCATTACATACATACATGTATACAATAAATATACCACACCAATGGGGGAAGAATGTTGTTGTAAGCAACTCTGGGTCCCCATTGGGGAGAAATAATAATAGAAAATAAGTAATATATATATAGTGAATGTAGACAGTGGTCTCCGGAATGGTGTGCCGTTTCGACAATGATCTTCTTCTAAACAAGGGTGTGTACCTTATCAAATATAAGACAAGTCTCATTTAAAATAAATATAACAGTGTGCAAATATATAAGTATAAAGATAGTATGAAACCTTACTTTTTATACTTATACTTGTATTGTTTTATACTTATACTTGTACATTCACTATATATATTACTTATGTTCTGTTATTGTATATTATGATTTATGAATATATTACCAAGCGCTAAATTGTCACAATTCTTTTCCCTTTTTTCATTGGTCTTATTACTGTGCCCATTCTTATAACTATTCCGAGAAATAATAATAACCATGTGCCGTCATGTTGCAACTGACTCAGGGCGACCCCAGAACCATTGGATTTTCAAGGCTAGATATGGGCAGAAGTGGTTGCCATTGGTGTCAAGTATTGACTCAACGCCGTAGGAAGAAGTGATTTCAGCTTTATTTAACAACAGGAACCTCAGAAGAACACACAACAACCAACAGTGGAGCATAGCTCCCTTTTAAACAATCCCGGGCTGGTGTAGCCACGCCCAGGAATAGTTTAAGGACCAATAGTATTCTTACAATAAAGTCCAATCAGGTTTGTTCCCTCCAGCACAGTTCTTAAGCTTTTGATTGGTTACATTTTACCTTCAACCAATAGGATTGTTCCAGCTTAGAATCCTGGCTGAAACTCAAGCTTAACATTGCATTTAATACAGTGAATACATAACAATTGGCATCCCCTGCAAAGCAGTCCCAGTCTTCCCTGGTGGTCTCCCATCCAAGTACTAACCATGGCCAACCTTGGTTAGCCTCCATGCTCTGATGAGACTTGGCTTTTCAGGCTGCTACCGGGGGCATAAATATCTAAACCAACCGTATTTCATGAGTTTGACGCCCCACCCACGAGTGGCTGAGTTAACCGATACACCACATTTGCGGCCTGCCAAACAGAAGGAAAAAGACTAGACCAGTGATGGCGAACCTTTTAGAGACCGAGTGCCCAAACTGCGACCCAAAACCCACTTATTGATCACAAAGTGCCAACACGGCAATTTAACCTGAATACTGAGGTTTTACTTTGGAAAAAACAACTCATACATTAACTTAAGATGATCCAAACAAAGTCAGGAAAGCAATCCCAAATGCTTTCATTTCCTTAAAATGATGTGGCAGAGAATTCGACACTTTAATGATGGTCTGGGCCTGGCTGGGGCGATGGCACGCGTGCCCACAGAGAGGGCTCTGAGTGCCACCTCTGGCACCCGTGCCATAGGTTCGCCACCACTGGACTAGACAATGCCAAAGCTTAAAGGCAAATAGTGAACGGCTTGGGGGATCGTCCTTTGTTGGGGTTCAAGGCCCTGAGCCGGTCTTGGCTGGGAGGGCGGGCTATAAGTCTAAACAAACAAACAAACAAACAAGAAGGGCAGCTCTATGGAAAGAGCACATCTGCAGCCTGCCAAACGGAATGCAGCCCGTGAATTGCATATGGTGGGGTCACCACCCCCAAAGCAATAACTGTTTTAGCAGGCTGCTTGGGACTACTTAAAAACAAACCACAAAACAGGAGGGTTGGGTTGTCAGGCGCTGTGCAAGTCACAATACTTTACTGGTTGAGCAGATCAGCTCTGAGTCTCACGCTTCATCTCTACAGTGACTCATTTGGCTTCCCAAACCCTCTCCACTTGCTACCACAAGATCTTGCCAAAGCAATTACCCAAACGGGTCTTTCAGTTCCAATTTGGTCAGGTTTTGTCGTAAAATTGCCCACGTCGCTCACCAATTCACACCAACTGGAATGTAGCTGGAGGCAACAGACCTTTTTTTTTTTTTTTGGCCAAACATGCAAGACAGATGAGAATTTACAAAAGGGGAACCCTGGAGAAATAATTAAGGGATGTTTTCTTTTTCTCTGATGCCTGTTGTTGATAACACATTCACGGAAAGAGAGGCCTGGAGGTTTGAAACACTTAAACTTGGTAGGAATGAAAACAGATTCACAAGACCTGGACAAGCTTCAACTGTCAACGGGGGAAAGAGGCATGTTTAAAGCATTTCAACTACCATTACCACTGTGCCCACACAGATGATCATTTTATCAAAGGCAACACCTGGAAGTGCTTCAGAAGAACCTTCAGAGGCATCATCATCATCGCCTCCAAGGTAGGAGGAGCTTGGCTTGCAGCTTCCCAATATTTTATGATTGGCCCCAGTACTCTACGGCAGCCATTTTTGTGATTACTCCACCCCACGGCAGCCATTTACTGTTGGCACCTGTTCTCAGTTCTCTGCATTCTAAAGTTCCTCACAAGCCAAACAAGATGGGGAGCCACCTGGTTTACCCCTATGCACAACGAAATAGGAGTCTGTACTTCAAAGATAGATATGAGATGTTCCATTTTGGTCACACACTTTACTCCAAGGAGAGAAGACTGGGAGTAAGAGTGGAGACGCTGGACACTCTTTTCATTTGTAGCCACAGCCTTTGTCCTACGAGCTGGAAGTAGTTGCAAGTGGAGAAAAGAAGAAGAAGAGATTAGATTTATGCCTTGCCCTTCACTACCTGAAGGGGTCTCAGAGTGGCTTACAATCTCCTTTCCCTTCCCCACAAGACACCCTGTGAGGTAGGTGGGGCTGAGAGAGCTCTCTCGAGAACTGCTCTCTCGAGAACAGCTCTGAAAGAACTTGTGACTGACACAAGGTCACACCAGCAACTGCACGCAGAGGAGTGGGGAACCAAACCCGGTTCTCCCAAATTAGAGTCCGTGCTCCAAACCACTACACCAAACTGGTTCTCATCAGCTGCAAGCCGGGGCCATGTGTCTCAGATCCCATACAGGTGAAAACATTTTTTTAAAAGTTCATAAGCTTAGAACTGTGAAGCCAAAATGGGGCCGGAGGCAGATTTAGAATGGTTCCTATTGCTACTAATTAAGAGGATGTGTCTCGTAGACACACACTTTCATTTCCTGTTTTTTAATTTAAGTAGGGTTACCAGCTCTGGCTTGAGAAATTCCTGGAGATATGGGGGTGGAGCCTGGGGAGGGCAGAGTTTGGGAAGGGGAGGGAGCCGATGCCAAGCAGCCTGCCCTCTGGAGCTGCCATTTCTTCTAGAGGATCTGATCTCTGTCAGATGGACATCAGCGGCAACTCTGGGAGAACTCCAGGCCCTGCCTGCCAGGTTGACAACCCTAATATGTGTTAGAAATATGTGCGTTGCAAGGTCTAAAATCCAGTCATTATAGGGTTAATGTGTATTTAACTTGTGAGCTATTGTTTAGACTGACCTGGAAGGAAACCTGGCACAGAGCCAATGGAAACAAAGCCCAGGAAACTGAAGTCTGTTTACTCACAATCATTGGTTAATGTATTCAGGTGATTTCCTTCTAGGGGTCAAGAAGAAGAAGAATCTCCATTGTTGTAGACCATGTGGGCAAAGTGTAAAGATGAAGCCTTAGGTGTCTTTGTTGTTTTGTAGATTTCCTGTGAACCCTTCCCTTAGAAATAAAGATTTTTACATAGAAGAAAAATGCCTGCTCTCCGGTGAAGCAAAGATCCATTGCAATCTCTGAATATTTAACTATTTTGCCAATGTTCTCAACAATATGAACACATTGGGGGACCAAACTGTGATCAAGGCACTGGTGGGAAGGAAAAAAGTGAATGGGGGAGAGAGAAAAGGAGACAGAGTGTGCCTAGAGTTTGGAGGGAGGCAGGAGGGAGCAGAAAATGGGGACATCTCACACAAGCATTTAGCGCTGCTATAACTGTTTAATGCTCTTATCCATTCAACCAAAGTCCCTAGTCCTCAAACATTTCACTAATCCTCCCTGTTCATTCATACATGTGCTTGTGATGCAGGGCCTTAGATGGGGAAGAGACACCCATTTTTATAAAGATGTTCCTTTTCTGGTTATCTAGAGGTAACTGACTCATCCCAGGCCTGAGGGGTTTTTTGCTTTAGCATTCCTTTTCACTTGCGTATTACCAAGTTGACAAGTGGCTTTAGGTAAGCATGATGCTAAAGTCATTTCCAGGGTTTGCAAGAGGAGCTATGGTCGTTTTGGACACTCTTGCTGTGTCGCAGAAGGACTGGATCGGGAGAGTTAGGATGCAGCCCAAAGGGGTAGCTTTACAGCAGGGGTCCCCCATCGTGGTGCCTGGGGGGCATTATGGTGCCCGCCAAGTGTTTTTTAAAAGTGAGAGGGGCCATATGGGGGCTTTTTGCCTAGCAAGGTTCCTGGATGGCTACTGGAGATTTGATTGTGCAGATTTTTTTTACAAATTTTGCTTTGGCAGCACCTGCCACACAGCACAAGGATCTTCACTGGGTGACTGAAGGTCAATTGCAGCTTGTATTGTATGATTAACTCCGCCTCCGGCAGCAGCCATCTTGTGGCCGCACGCACTTCACTGTGCCAGAATCCCGAAGGCGCCTGCAGGCTCAAAATGGTTGGGGACCTCTGCTGTAAAGCCAGGCATCTTAAAACAGAGTTCGGGACCAGTCCCAGTTCGAGAGACTGAAAGTGGTTACACAAAAGTTATATCGCCAAGCAACAGAAAATGAAATATGTATGAACTGACTAAAAAGGTATTGATTCTGGCTCCTGTTCCAGCCAGCCTCCACAAGAAAGCACACTGTCCAATAAATACCTGGCCTGCACAGGGAGCCGGGTTAACCACTGATTTCATTATCCTTCAAAGGGAAAAGCACCCACTTTAAGACACTTATAGCCTCCCACTCACCAATCCCTGAGAGCCCAGGAGCTCATAGGGATGTTTTCCCTTTTCGCCTCACTCAAAACACAACACAAACAAGCTGAGGTACTATGGCCACTGGCAAAGTTACTGGAAGGGGGGCTACTCCCAAGCCCACCCCACCCAATGCCAGTTCCATCCTCCTCCCTCAAGGCAAAGAGTCCCTTGCCCCCCTACCTAGAAAGCTAACAGGGTCTCATTTTCACATAATCTGGAAGCTTCTGAGGAGGGCTCATTATCTGACCCCACAGCATATAGTAAACCAGACCCTCACCCCATATTTGAAGCTTTGGATTTCAGAGTCCAGGCAGCCTCTACTCCCCTCAGTTCACCAGGAATGGTGAAATCTGTCCTCCACAGGGTGTAGGCGTTTACCAAGAATGACAAGTGTCAGGTTACCATTTGCTAAATAGCCATCCGTATTCTATTGCCTCAACAACAGGCTGTTTCCAGAAGCCAAGACTTTTATCATCATATAATGACTGTATGGGCAGCAAGGAGACATCCTGGTAAGTCCTGGCTTTCAAGGGTGGCCAAATGTCAATTCCGGGCAAACCTCAGCAAGTGACACAGCCTCCCCGCTATTTTCATGTCAAAGAGGAGGAGCCACAAGTAGAGGACGTGATGTATTCATGTAATCCCACTGGTGATTAACTGGCAGAGGTGGTGGGTGGAAGGTATTTGGGACAGGAACAATGGCATAGCAACCATAAGCAATAATGGGGAGCCAAGGGGAAAACTTGCTGAGAAAGCCAAAAGGAAGATGACACAAACAGATGAAAGGAGGCAATAAAGTTTTCTGTCAGCACCATCACTAATTGGCATTTCAATGCCAGTCAGTGGGTGTAAATAGGCATTATACAGATGCACTCCTAGGTAGATACACATTTCTGGATACTACTGGAAATCCCCTTTCCCCTGGGTTGCTTAAAGTGCACAACTAGATATCTTTAGTACATGCGTACCACTGATTGTCTGTCTAGCTAGCATGGAAATGACTCTACCTTTTTGGAATTTATTTCATACGCCTTCCATTGAGATTTTTTTTAGGATTTAGGATGCCTGGGGCAACACACACACCGGATTCAGCTTTCTGGCTGATGTAGCTTAACTGTTTTGGAATACCTGATGGGTCCCCCATTTGAAGGGAGAGACAGATGTATTAGTATGTGAACTGTCTAAGTATTTAGGTTATCCTGCACTATATGTGTCCACCAATAATAATGATCATATGTCACTGTGCGTAGTATAGCCAGGAGATCTGATCTGGTGTAGTGGTTAAGTGCGCGGACTCTAATCTGGGAGAACCAGGTTTGATTCCCCACTCCTCCACTCGCACCTGGCTGGATGACCTTGGGCAAGCCGTAGTTCTTGAAAACCAGCAGTTTTTGTCAGAGCTCTCAGAGCCCCACCTACCTCACAGGGTGTCTGTTGTGGGGAGGGGAAGGGAAAGGAGTTTGTAAGCTGCTCTGTGACACCTTTGGGTAGTGACGGGTGGGGTATAAATCCAAACTCTTCTTCTTCTTCTTCTAAGTTCTAGCTAGACTTATTTGAGGGGGCTGACAGAGCTCTGAAAAAGCTGTGACTGACCCAAGGTCACCCACAACCTGTGCTTCACCAACTGCACTGGCTCCACGTTGAGTACCAGGTCAGGTTCAAGGTTCTGGTCATGACCTGTAAGGCTAAACTGTCAGGGGCCAACATACCTATGGGACCGCCTCTCTTAGTGGTCCCTGGCCCAAAGACCGTCCGGCTGTTCTCAACCAGAGCCAGGGCCTTCTCAGCCCTGGCTCCAACTTCGTGGAACTCTCTGCCTACTACCAACAGGGCCCTGCGGGATCTGCTACAGTTCTGCGGGGCATGCAAGGCAGAAATGTTCCGCCAAGAATACGGTTGAGGACAGCAATGGGTTTTTAATGGTTCTCAACGGTTTTAACATCTGGCTGGCTTTTACCTGCTTTTCACCCCCTTTCCCCCATTATGATGTAAACTGAGGGGGTCAGGAATTTATATTATGGCGCCATGCAGAAGTTCAGTTTTACGGATTGGGATTTTAGACTGTGTATTGTATTTATATGTATTTTTATGATTTTTTTTGTGGGGAGGGCGGCCTAGAAGAGTGGGTAATCGAACCTGGTTCTCCAGATCAGAGTCTACCGCTCTTAACCACTACACCAAACTGGCCAAATTCCAGCTTTGCAGATCACAGGAAGTACCGTAACAAATTCTGACACTCCTGCACGTGAATCCTGAACATCTTTAGGCCCTCTGATCAGTGACCCCAAATGAGGAGCTGTGGCACTTCCCAGTATGTTTCCTGGTGCTCACTTGCTTCCTGAATCCTGGAAATAAAGTCCAAAGGATCTTGAATGGAACAAAGGAAGAGGAGGAGCTCCTGATATCTTCCTGCTAGCTGTCTAGCAAGTCTCTGAGTTTATTTCAGTGTTGGGAAATGAACTAATTTATGGTTTTATATCTGCTACACACGCAACACATGGACTGTGCACACGTTTGTATACCATGAGCCAAAGAAAGCTGTTTGCATCACCTACTGTGAGAGCCTTCACATAGGGAACACTTGCCTGCATTTTATGTTAATGTAGCTTGCACACATTCAGCTCAAGGCATTATGGGTAGAAGCACATGTTAGCCATTGTGAGCAGAACAACAACCAAGAAGGAGGAATTCCCCCATTACTGAAAAGACGAGATGTCACGCAGGACACGGACCTGATCTGCATCTGTATTGCAGGTTTCCTGTTTATGCCTGGGGAAGCCAAGATTCATCTGTACTTCAAAGAGGATACAGGAAGCCGACATTTCACACCTGGCCAGATTGCTATTCCATGAGATAGAGTGTAGTATTTCAAATATTGACCCAACCCATAGAATACCTGCCCCTTTCTACATGCACCAATAGGGAAAAACTATGGGATGGACTTGTAAGTAGGTGGGATTGCAGTTTGGAAAGGTGCCACCCACCTGGAGTTTCAACTATAAAACGCAAAGACCATGCTTTAGGTGCTGGGCTAGCCACATTTTACCATCAACGCAAAGACCATGCTGCAAGTCTCTTGGCTAGCCACATTCTACTACCCCCCCCCCTTTCCTGCTTTAAAACTCTTTGTCTTTACCGGATCTCTTTGGGATGCGCAGCCAAAGAGATCCACTTACACACACTCACACACACACTTGACCGGCTGGTTCTGGAACAGTGTGATGTAGGTAAAGCTTCTAGACAATGTTCTCTGCCCCTTTATTTTTCCTTGCAACAGACAGGACTTCTGGAAACAGGCGAGTATGAACCGAAATAGCTACCTACCTGCCTCCAAGTAACTGAGAAACTATTTTATTTCTATTTCTGTAATTCTAAAGGAACCTTGAACGTATGCGAAATGAGACTGATGTTTTTGTGTGTATCTAAGATCAACAACCTCAGATATGCAGACGATACCACTCTAATGGCAGAAAGTGAAGAGGACCTAAAGAGCCTCTTGCCCAGGATAAAAGAGGAGAGCGCAAAAGTGGACTTGAAGCTCAACATCAAAAAAACTAAGATCATGGCATCCGGTCCCATCACTCCTTGGCAAATAGAAGGGGAAGTCGTCGAAGTAGTGACAGACTTCACGTTCCTGGGATCCCAGATCACCGCAGACTGTGACTGCAGCCATGAAATTAAAAGATGCCTGCAACTTGGGAGGAAAGCGATGGCAAACCTAAACAGCATGATAAAAAGTAGAGACATCACCCTGCCAACAAAAGTCCGCATGGTCAAAGCAATGGTATTCCCAGTAGTCATGTATGGCTGCGAGATTTGGACTATAAGGAAGGCCGAGCGCCGAATAATAGATTCTTTTGAACTATGGTGCTGGAGAAGACTCTTGAGAGTCCCTTGGACTGCAAGAAGAACAAATCAGTCCATCCTAAAAGAAACCAACCCTGACTGTTCCCTGGAAGGCCAGATAATGAAACTGAAGCTCAAATACTTTGGCCACCCAATGAGAAGGGAGCACTCACTGGAGAAGAAGACCCTGATGCTGGGAAAGACTGAAGGTCAAAGAAGACGGGGACGGCAAAGGATGAGATGGTTAGACAGGGTCATAGATGCAACGAACATGAAATTGAGCAAACTTCAGAGGACAGCGGAAGACAGGAGGGTACGTCACAGCTGTACACCCCCAGCTCTGTTTTTCTTATGTCTCTGGGTTTGGCAACTGCTAAGCTGGTGGAGAGGTGCAGGGGAGGA
Organism: Gekko japonicus; assembly: GCF_001447785.1. Classification (NCBI taxonomy): domain Eukaryota; kingdom Metazoa; phylum Chordata; class Lepidosauria; order Squamata; family Gekkonidae; genus Gekko; species Gekko japonicus. The sequence goes on along the minus strand of NW_015163180.1, from coordinate 98,938 downwards.
GAATTTTGATCCTACTGAGGCTCTAATGATACACAACATTCAGAAGGAAGAGGCATTCTCGCCGACAAAGTCTGTTCTCAATCATCTTTAGACTTTGGGACTGTCAAAGTTAGAAGTTGTTCTAAGCTTCCCACACCAGGGACCAGTACGGCCTTAACAGAAAGCAGTATGGACATTACTTCACAGCTACCTCCCAAAACTGAAGGACCCACTAAGGAAACCAAATGGACTCTGATCTCCCTCAGCCCAACACCTCGTTCTTCAGATCAAAGTCTCCAGTTTCCTCCTCATCAAGTTTTTCGAGAAAAGCGCCACACTTTTCATCTCATAGGGAGTTAAGACTGCTCAAGACATTTTGAATGTAAAAGACTTTCCATGTACTTCTGCATCCATGCCTGAGACAACGGTAAGAGGCAACGGGGAAAGTACTTAAAGAGGTTATGAAGTCATACTATGAAGCCAGCCCCTACAAAAGACTGAGGACATTTTGTGGAGCGGTCCCTGTTCTACTCGGAGAAGATGATTTTGAATCTTGGCTGGATCGTGTTAACACAGATCCTACTGGACTGGCCGTGCTCTGATGTGGGGAAGAGTTGTAGAAAGCTTGACGACTCTAGCGGCCGATGCAACCTGGGCACTTAGAGACAGCTGCCCAAATACAACCATTTGTGACCACTTGGAGATCCTTAAGGACAAGTGTGGCACTGTAGATAATGGAGAGGGATCTTGATTTTAAGCTGAAACACTTAAAACAAAACTGGGGGGTGGAGGGTCTTTAATTTTCTTTTATGCCTAGGCTGTGATCACATACACTAAATTTTTGTTGTTGTTCAGTCGCACAGTCAAGTCCGACTCTTCACGACCCCAAGGACCACATCACGCCAGGCCCTCCTGTTTTCCATCATGCTCCAGAGTTTGCTTAATTTCATGTTCGTTTCCTCGATAACACATACCCTACATAATCCACTTTCCTACTGTATTTTACTGTGTGAACTGGCAAAATCCAGTTGGAAAGTGAACTGAAAGTGGATTAGGTAAAGGTAAAGGTTCCCTTGCTCGAAAGCCAGTCGAATCCGACTCTAGGGTTGCGGTGCTAATCTCCATTTCAAAGCCGAAGAGCCAGCGCTGTCCGAAGACGTTTCCGTGGTCATGTGGCTGGCATGACTATTTATTTATTTATTTATACATTCGATTTATTTACCGCTCTGACCCCGAAGGGTCTCTGAGCGGTTTACAGGTAGTTTCAAATACATTTTTCCCTAACTAAGGCCACATAGTATACAGGGGTGGGGCTGCCTACCGGCACCCAGGTGGCAGGGCTGTTGTTCTCCGGCTCCAGCATTCTTCCTCCAGGCGGTCTTCGGGGTCGGCGTCCCATCTCCGGTGTCCAGGGGCAGGTGCTCCAGCTTTGGTGGTCTCTTCGGCGCATGGCCCGTGTCAGCCACAGCCCGGCCATCGTCCATTTCCGGCTCCGCCATGCCTGCGCCTCCACGTCACCGCGTTCCTCCATCTCGCCACTCGATGTTCCACTCACTGGCCACCAGGGATCACCTTGCCAACCTTGCCGCCGCTTCATTGTTTTCGCTGTTCCAACCACTCCACTGTCGCCGCCACCGCCGATTGCTCCTGCCACACACCTCACACTAAACACCAAGGCACACGGAACGCTGTTACCTTCCCACCGAAGTGGATTAAAAGTGGATTATTTAGCGTGTGTGATCGCAGCCTTAGACAAGTTATTGAGGACGGTGAAAGTGAGAGGAGGAACAGACACCATCTGGGTCCCGGTGCAGAGGACAGTGAGGCTGGAGAAGGAGCCTCTAATGAGCTGCAGGAGGAACCACCAAGAGGGCCAAGATGGCGCCTCTCTCCCTTTCCCCCCTCAGAACTCCCTTCTTTTCCTCAGAACCCCCCTCCAGGAGGGCCAGACCTGGAGAGTTACACTATATCGTTAGATGCTTGGGGTCTCTAAGTGGACGTTCCCACTAAGCCAGTTCAGGGGAACACTTTCCCTGATGGCCCAGGAGAAGAACAGCCTCCTTTGACATCAACAAGTCTGTACTTGAAGGAAAATACAAGAATACTCCTTTCTCAGAAAGGCTTTGTACCTGCCCATTAAGGGAGGTTGAGACTACAGAGCACATGTTTTTTAGATGTCCGTATTATTTATTTATTTATATTTATTTATTTTTCATATTTATACCCCGCCCTCCCCAGTGGGCTCAGGGCGGCTTACAGGGGCAAGGAGACCTTGCCATAATAAAAACATCATATACATAATAGCTTAAAAACCATACAATACAGCTTAAAACATACCAAAATTAGAACAATGGTGCTCAATAGCTCCCCTATAGATGGCAAATCAGAGATTATAAGGGTGGCGCGTAATAAAATCTCCCCGCTGACTGAACAAATTCCGGGTCTTTCCGAAAAAGCCAGACTCGAGTTTCTTCTATCTGATAGAAACCCCAACATTACCCACCAAGTAGCCAGTTTCCGTATGGTGATAACCAGATCACGGAAACTCTTAAGTAGCTAGTTAGATATAGTTGTTTGATATTAAATTTTAATTTGCTTTTTAATGTTTCACTGATGTATCTTAAATTCTTGGACTATTGTAAAGGTGTGCTTCTTTTTGTATGACTGGCCTAAGGACTGTAAATTGAATTGACTTGACATCAACAAGTCAAGCTGAGTCTCTTCCACAGAGTTCTTCGTGCAGCAACACATTCCCCCAGGGGCCACTGCAGCTGGCTGGTCCCAGAAAGGTATGTTTGAAGCTAATTACCCCTTCCAGTAAACAACGCTTGGAAAAGGAGAAGCAAAAAATAGAAACTTATACTTAGTATGTTGACAGCACGAGTCCTGAAAATGGATTTGGAAGGGACCCCACTTCACCGATGGGCCCATTGTGCCAGCAGAGACAGCCGCAGAGTCTCCACTTTAGGGCGCAGGGACCCTCTGTTATGTGACAACTGCATGCACAAGAGAGAGGACTGCACCCTCAGCCAAGCCCCTGCGCAAACAGAGCCTTAATAGTAGGGGCGTTTCCCCATTCATAATTTAAGCAACACAAGACTGGGTGTGGGCCCCTTTGCCTTCAGTCTTAGCAAGGCATACCTTTTGCAGAATTTTCTAGTGCACGGGAATAATCGCCTTTGCGATTACATCAAGACGTCTGACAGACTGCGGTTGTTGTGTTTGTTTAGGTGAACATAAAAATCATCAACACAAGGGAAAAAATTCTCCCAGTTGAAAAATAACATGTGATTTCCTGGAAATATTAGAGGGGAAATGCCTCCAAATCGAGCCAAACCTAGATCAGTGATCCCTAATGTGGCTGCCCACCAATGTGTTGAACTTACTGCCTGTTTCTTCCCTAAGCAAAGAGCCGGACCGGACTTTTCTTCTCATTTGCAGCAGTAGATGCATCAGAAAAGCCCAAGAGACCATCCCGTTTGTGTTTGCAGGGAACATCTACCTCCATCTACCTGCAACTTCCCAGCATTCTGTGACTGACCCCAGCACCCCATGGCGGCCATTTTGTGATGGCATGCACCAGCAAAGCACCATGGGAGATGGAAAATTCCAGATCCTCGCATGGAATTTATGATACCAAGTTAGCCCTAAAGAGATAACCACTTATGCTTGGGGTAGAAGCCAAAACAAAACCTTGTCATCCCATCATCAGAAAACCTGAACTGCATCCAACAGGCATACTCACATCAATATGTTTAATTCACGCCCCCCCATTGATTCCCAACGAGAGACACCATGCCAAAAATCTTACTGCAATGCAGGTCTAACTCTTTAAGGCTTTTGTTTCATTGATTGTCAAAGAAACATCCTTGCTAGTTTTTTTTTTTAAAGCTATCTAAAACCGAACAGAAGCCAGCAATAGCTGACAGGCCACCCAACGAAAGGAATCTTAAAATGATCAATCATATCAGTTTTAAACTTGCAAATGAGGGGAGCCAATGATTTGAAGAAAGTCAACAAGCTTTGTACACGTATGTATTGCATATACTGTGTACCCTGGAAGGGAGAATGCCCCTTTTAAGGTGTCTGTGTTATTTATAAAAAATTGTTTTGTTTTTTTAAACATTGCTCAAAGGATCCTGCTGGCTGATCAACTGGGGGCAGCTCTGTACTCAATCAAAAGTATAATTAAGGTAAACAAGAGGCATGTGACCTAAAGCACCAGTGCCAAATGTGACTCTGTATGGAATCATATATGCCTCTTTAAAAAGGAAAACAAAATCTTTAAGGTTTTTTGGAGGGGTAGGTGGGATGCTAGAAACAGCCAGTGTGAGAAGGAAACTGCAGGCAAAGATTAATTTATGTGAATAAAAGGCTTCTTCAAGATGCTTTACAGATAGGACAGAGGTGAATGGTTGCCAGTGATTCTAGTGTAAACCATGTCTAGATTTTTGCCAGTGCTCCTGGACATATTGATTACCTATTGTGAGACCTTGCATGTGCCATTTCCTAACACAGGACTGGAAACGATCAGTGTTTGGGCTGCAGAAACTTTTATCACCATATCAATTATCAACAATATTAAGCGGCAAATGTTTAGTTACGCATCTGGGCTTTCTTCTTTTGGCTCACTGTTGATCTCTTGCTCTGAATGATGATGTAGTTTGGATCTTTGCCACCCCTAAGCTAAACAATACATGTTTACACTCCACACGGGCACCTTAATTGGGGTAAAACCTTGATTTCAGAGTCAGATTGCAGAAGGCCAGCCATGTGAGGGGGCCACAAAATGCCTGCCGCAGCTTCCCTTCAGTAACACAGTGAAGATCCTTGTGCTGTGATAGCAGGTGCTGCCAAAACAAGATTTAAAAAAAATCTGCCCAGACAATTTATTTATTTATTTATTTTTTATCCCGCCCTCTCGCCGAAACGGCTCAGGGCGGCTTACAACAATAAAACCAACAAAACAATACCTCTAAAACAATCTATACAATGCATTAAAATCGAAATTTACATACAGTACAACATACTCATGGCGGCAACCATAAAGTGCTTTCATGCTTGGTCTAGGTTGTTAAATGCTTGGCAGAATAACTCCGTCTTCGCCGCTTTCCGGAACTGGCAGAGATCCCGGAGGGCACGGATCTCATGGGGGAGCTGGTTCCATAGTATTGGTGCTACCAAGGAGAACACCCTAGTTCTAGTCGATGCTAATTTGGCATCCCTAGGGCCAGGGGGGACCAAACGGTCCTGCGACTCAGATCTCAGTGCTCTTGGGGGAACATACGGGAAAAGGCGGTCCCGCAGGTAGACAGGCCCCAGACTATAAAGGGCTTTAAAGGTCATAACCAGCACCTTGAAGCGTATCCGGAACGCTATTGGCAGCCAGTGCAGCGCCCTCAGCACCGGTTGGATGTGTTCCCTCATAGGGGCACCCATCAACAACCTAGCTGCGGCATTCTGCACCAGCTGCAGCTTCCGAAGTTGCCCCAAGGGCAGCCCCATTAGAGAGCATTGCAGTAGTCCAATCTCAAGGTGACCACTGCATGGATCACTGACGCCAGATCATTGCGTTCGAGGAAGGGGACCAACTGCCTAATCAGACGTAGATGGTAAAAGGCTGCCTTGGCAGTGGCTGCTACCTGGGCCTCCATTGTCAAGGAAGCATCCAGGAGCACTTCCAAACTCCTGACCCTCGGAGCTGGCACCAATGGCGCCCCACCGAAGGCCGGAAGTGGGACCCCTACCCCCGTACCACTCCGATTCAGGCATAGGACCTCCGTCTTCGTCGGATTTAGTTTCAGTCGACTCCGTCCGAGCCAGTCCGCTACGTCCCACAACGCCCGGTCCAGATTTTCCAGGTCCGAGCCAGACCGGCCGCCCAACA
>NW_015163180.1:77577-92970 GCF_001447785.1 Gekko japonicus | reverse complement strand
CCCTAAGTGCTTTAACCTTTCCTCATAGGGAAAGTGTTCCAACCCTTTTAGCATTCTAGTTGTCCTTTTCTGCACTTTTCCCAATGCTATAATATCCTTTTTGAGGTGTGGTGACCAGAATTACACACAGTATTCCAAATGACGTTGCACCATTGACCACAGGGACATTATGATACTGGCTGATTTGTTTTCAATTCCCTTCCTAATAATCCCCAGCATAGTGTTGGCCTTTTTTATTACTGTCTAGACATTTTCAGTGACTTATCTACTACAACTCCAAGATCTCTCTCTTGGTCAGTCTCTGCCAGTTCAGACCCCATCAATGTGTATTTATAGTTAGGATTTTTGGCTCCAATGTGCATCACCTTGCACTTGGCCACATTGAACCCCATTTGCCATGTTGATGCCCACTCGCCCATCCTCGACAGATCCCTTTGGAGTGCCTCACAATCTTCCCTGGTTTTCACCACCCTGAACAATTTTGTGTCATCCACAAATTTAGCCACTTCACTGCTTACTCCCAACTCCAAATCATTAATGAACAATTTAAAAAGCATCGGACCGAGTACTGATCCCTGCATTACCCCACTGCTTACCACTGTCCACTGAGAAAATTGCCCATTTATACTCACTCTCTGTTTCCTATTCATTAGCCAGTTTTTGATCCAAAAGAGGACTTGTCCTTTTATCCCATGACTACTGAGCTTACTTAGGAGCCTTTGATGAGGAACTTTATCAAAAGCTTTCTCGGAAGTCAAGGTAAACAACATCTATTGGGTCCCCCTTGTCCTTGTCCCCCTCTGAAGATGCCATTTCCTGCAAGGAATGGATCTCTGTAGTGTGGAGATTAGTTGTAATTCCAGAACTCCAGGCCCCACCTGGAGGCTGGTAACCCTGCATGGGTATAAACTGTGTGTGTGTGTGTATTTTATTAGAAATGAGACCAGAAGACCCTTCAATGCATTATACTGAAATGCAGAGCTCAGAGCAAAACAATGTGGGGTGAAAACAGGAAAAGGCCTTACCAGAGTAGATGAAGGCTGCTCCTAACTCTAGATGGATGAATTGAGCATTAAAGAAAGACTGTCAGTTTCATAGTGAGCTCGCCATTCCCAGTGCCTATGGAGACCAAGCTTGCGGGATTGATGTGCATATTTTCTGCACCTCCCATGCGGTGCTCCCTCTAAGCGGTGGAGTCCGGTGAGCCAAAATCCTACTTTGTGAGCTCCGGGCATTAAAGTTGTGAGCGAGCGACTTGGCTGCTGCATACATTAGTTTGCACTGGAGCCCTCCTTCCTGAGCTGAGACAGAAATGTGTGAGCCGGAGGCTGAAAAACTGTGAGCTAGCTCACACTGACTCAGCTTAGAGGGAACACTGCTCCCATGTCTGTTCACTAAATGGCAAAGGAAGCTAAAATGCTTCCCACCCCCAGTGGCTCCCAAGAATGTCCTCTTTTATGCTCGTGAGCACAAACAACCTGGGTTCAGGCAAATCACATGGCAGAAAGGCATGGGTGGCAGACCATTTCAATGGGAGCATTAGGCAGCTTGGCATGCAGACTTGAGACGAGGCACCCCCTTCTCACTCCTCTCTTCTACCCCCCCCCCCAACCCTCCGAGTAGGACGGTGACTTCCTCCCCCGAGTAGGAGGGTGACTTCCTGCCACCAACTTGATTGGGTGATTTTTCCCATTTGGGAAAACGGGAAAGTTCCCCCCCCGCCCCCACTTCCCTGGGCTGCACACCCATACATATAGCTGCCTTGAACTACAAGGAAAGGCGTCATAGGAATGTCTTAATTAAAAAATAAAAATAAAGGGAGGGGGGTGCTGTCTAGAGATGCAACCAAGCCTGAGATACGGAAACCCCAGCGGAGTTAGAAAAGCAAAACAGTGCAAAGAGCTTACAGTTCCCAAAACGATGAACAGCTTGCCTAAGCTTGGCCTACAGAGAAGCCTCTCCCCTAGGCTAACAGAGCAAAGTGGAACGGGGCAAGAAAATAAAGGCCTCAAGAAGCGACCTTGAACTGGTGGTCCCTCACCTGTATTTCCTTGGTCCAGATCCTGTATCTACTCAGCAGATCTAAACTTCCTTGCATGAGGACACACCTTCCTACCCAGAGCAGCCACCTCTCTGACTTAACTCCAAGAAATGTGCAGGCCCCTCTTGGGGAACCGGGTTTTATAAATTTCCCCAGGGCTCCTGGTCCCTTTACTCAGGATTGGTTACAGTCTCCTCCGGGATGGGCAAGGGCCAATCCTGAATCTCCCCTGAGCGCTCTGGGCAGGAAGAGAAGGCCTAGTCCCTCCTCCCCATGCAGAGGAATTCTCCATTAAGCACATGGTGCCCAAGCACAACAAAAGGGCCATCTGAAGACTGAGGAAGCCACGTGGCCCCAAGGACTGACAAAAGAAAGGAGATAGGTTCCTAGTGGACCCGTGGCCCAAAAGTCATCCCAGCATGCCAGAGAAGGATCTGGGAGATGTGGGTTGACCAACCTCTCTGCTATGGAAGCTTCCTGGGTGACTTTGGACCTTCCACAGACTAACTTATCTCCCAGGATGGCTGTTGCGAGGTTTATTTACTCAGGGCTAGTTTTGGGCAGGAACACATAGGAACGGAGTTCCGGCTGACTTCAGAGTTGGCCACACCCACCAGCCGAAACCTCTACATGTGTGGGTACAGAGGAAAGGCCTGGAGAGCGACCCCCCCTGGCTACTCCAAGGGCTGGCTTGCCTGGGCTCCCCAAAGCTGTGGGGCGCCAGGGCAAGCCAAGGGAAGGCAGTTTAAACTGCCTTCCCTTCAAGGGGGGGGGGCTTGCCCATGCTCCCTGCAGCCGTGGGGCAGCCGGGCAAGCCAAGGGAAGGCATGGGTGTGGCCTAATATGCTAATGAGCTGCACTGTCTCAGGGTGTGACCTGATATGCTAATACATTTCTGCTGTTGGGTGTGGCCTATTATGCTAATGAGTTCCTGCTGGGCTTTTTCTACAAAAAAAAGCCCTGTATTTACTTATTTCATTTATTTATAAGTTAGATTTATAAATTGCTCAACCCTTGAGTACTCAGGGCTCTGAGCAATGAACAGCAATAAATACACAATAAATACATATCATGTCCAAACAATGATTAAAAACTGATTAAAACAATCCCATAAATAAAAACAATGTCATAAGTCACAATCCATAATTATTCAGATACCTCTAATTAGAGTTGTGAGGGTGTGTCGCCACCCGGGGGGGGGGGGGGTTAAAGTGGGAGCGTAGTTGGAGTGGGGGAGATTAAAATGGAGGCGGTAAGAACAATGTTGTAAGTGGCGTTGGGTCCCCACTGGGGAGAAAAGCAGGGTATAAATATCTAAATAATTAAATATATGGTCATAGCTGCATTAAAAAGGCTGGTTTTTTTTGGGGGGGGGATATTGATTTTATGTATTTAGAAAATGTGAATAATGCCTTTCCATGCCTGCTCAAGGCACCTGACAACAATAAAACAAATCCAAGCATATCTTTTTTTTAAAAAAAATCACAAAACAAAATCCACATAAATTAACAAGAACATACCAATAAAAACCATCACAAAAAGCAAGCCAAGGTGTAAAAGGCACATCAATGGAGGCAAACTGAAATCTTCATGGATCTCCCTCCATGAATCTAACCTATTAAGGGCCCCTGCATCTGCAGTCATCACTGTGTCCACTGGAGAGAGATAAGAACAGCTCTGACAGAACTATGGCTTGCCCAAGGTCATCCAGCAGCTGCAATTGGAGGAGTGGGAATCAAACCCAGTTCTCCCAGATTAGAGTCCAGACTCCACACACTTAACCACTACACTTAACCACTACACTACACCAGCCTATCAGTGGTTACTAACCATGGTGAGCAAAGGGAACCTCCATACTCAGAGACAGTAAGCCTCTAAAATCCAGGAGGCAGCATGATAGAACTTCTCTATGCCCTGTTTGTGGGCCCTCCAGAGGAACTGGCCGGCCACTGCATGAGCCAGGGTGCTGGATATGATGGACCACTGGTCTGATCCAGGAGGGCCTATCTTAGGTCCCTATGTTGAATAAAAACACAGCAAAAGAACTGGTACAATAGGAAAAACAATGTATGCAACTTGACAGTCCCTGCATGCTTCATCAGGGGGGAAGTGGCAGAACAGGACTGCCAGAAACGTCCCACAGTGGTTGAGCTTTGAAGCTCAAGGTAGGGATTGTCAAGTAGAACAAATTATTTTTTCAATTGCACAAATTGTTCTTTTGCTTCACCTAGTTGTGGTTATTGGTGTGACACACACACGCACCCCCTTTTGCGCTCTTATATTGGTAAAACAATTCACCTAGTTGTGGTTATTGGTGTGACATTTTGCGCTCTTATATTGATAAAACAATGCACATTTAAGTGCCGTTATGATACCATCCTGTCCTTGGCCAGTGTACTGAAATAGCTAGGAATATTTATTTGAAAAGAATTATTTGTGAATAAGATCTTGGCAAAGTAAAGCAGAGATTACCAGTTGCTGGTCTGAGGCAGCCAGACCTCTCACCCTTTAAACCTCCAGTGTAGCTCACAGGTCAGGACATAACTCTTATCACACCGGCTAATTCAAGCACCAGGTCTCCTCCTGATGGTTCCCTCTGACCTCAGGGGGCCCCTGAGAAATAAATCAGTGGCCTCTGAAGTGCATGAGGCTCAGTGGCCAAAAGGCAGGCCGAGTTCGGCTGTCGGCCCCTGCAGTTTGCGAGCTGCGAGGGCTCCGCATCCCACCAAGAGGCAAAGGCTATTCCCAAGCAGGAGGGGCGGAAGACAGCCGAAGCAGTGCTAACAGCCGCCGTGGGGATGTAAAGCTGATGAGCAAGGAGGCATCAATGTGATTGTGGTTAAAGGTCACGTTGGAGACCTGATGAAGTGTGTTATTGCTAAATGGGTCCTAGTGGGCATTCCAGCAGAGAAGACTCAGTTCAGCCAGGGAGACAGCAGCAACCGCCTTCATATTCTGCAAGGGGAGTGAGAAACCTCAGATAAGCCCTGAGACTGGCACTTCTAACTTGCCTGCCGCCTTCCATAGCACAGGCGATCTGCATCGTCCTCCCTGGTAGCCAGCACATCCCACTTAGCCTTGAGCCTTTTGGCTTGAAGTCTTCTCAACAGATCCGCTCTCTGGCAACTAACTCCAGAGCCTATGTTTTTTGCTGGTAAGTATTCTGTGCGCTCCAGCTGTACAATCAATTGAATTTTCAGCCACAGCCAGTCCTGTGCTGTGATTAACAATGGTCAGTTAATCATTCGAATCTCTAGTCCTTAGGATCATGGAAACAAGCTTGCAAACATAACAAGGATTAGGTGAAATTCCTGAAAATTAGTGAAAGCCCAGGACTTTTGGTGGTCACACAGAGAGAACTTTGGTGTGCTACAGATGTGATACAACGGAAGCTGCCTTCTATAGAGTCAGATCATTGTTCTACAAAGGTCACTATTGTCTACTCCACCTGCCAGTTCTCAATGGTCTTTCTTGTTACCTAGATGCGGGATCACACAGATCCCGTGAGCCACTGCGCAGTTGCTCCCCGGCACAATCAGATGCCGGGGAGAAAGCCACGGAAGGGAGCGCGAGGCCGCTGGCTGCGCATGAGTGCGCATGCGCAGTTCGGCTGGGAGCCTCGATTGATCCGAAAGATGGGCGCTCCGGCGATCCAACGGCCGCGCTTGCTGCTGCGTTTCCAGTAAGTCCTGCTCTAGAGGTGGGGTTTTTTACAGCGGATTTTAGGCCTGAAGGGACGGATCGGGGACGGGTGCGCGCCGATTCCCAGATGTTGCGGTGAGATCGCGCCCGTTTGCTGCGCCTCCGATCCATCCCTCTTCTGGCCCAAAACCTCCCGTGTGACCGGGGCCTAAGTTACACTTAATTCTTAGATGCATGCAGATGTTCTCAATGTCTATTTTTATTCAGACTGAAGACCATTAAGAGTTCCCAGTGCAAAATCCAGGCTATCGTGGCACAGAATTTGAAATGCTTGAGGAGGAGGCCCGCACGGTATGGCAACACTTTTGTAATCGTAGCTGTTCCGCTTCCATTTGTGCATTTAGCTCAGTCACCGGTGCATCTTGTTCCACTCGCTCCCAAACCTACGTCTTGCTCAAGAACTTGATGAGCCAGCAACCGACTCTTGAATTAGGGAGAAGAGGCTTCCAGTCTGTGCTCTACCCAGATCAAGGGTGGCCATGGTGGTTAAGAGAGTTAAACTGCTCCTCAGCAGGGTCCCTTGGATGAAATCTCATCTCAGCAGTGAATGTATCAGGTGGCCTTGGGACAGTCTGTAAACTCCCAGGCTCCTCCTACTTACCCCTTGCAATTTCCCATTTTTTCAAAAATTGCATTTGTGCACGTGTGTCTGTTTTGTGTGCATGCCTAGAAGTCGTGGTGATTTCTGGCAACCCCTACTGGGGGCTCGGACATTTTTCAGAGAGGTGGCTTGATTAGCCTGCCTCTGCCTCCCGGCCCTGGTATTCCATGGAGGTTGCCCTTCCAAGAACCTGCCAGGGTTGGCCCTGCTTAGCTTCCAAGATCTGACACGATCGGGCTTGCCTGGGCTATCCAGGTCAGAGTGCAGTTTCCATGTTTGATAAAAGGATGGTGTAACGATTCCTTGTTTCTGTGTGTGCGTGTCTCTTTAAAAGTTTGGTTGCATGGCTGTGATAGACTAGAGTGGTTGAGAGAGTCAAGTATGGTATGATTGGTGGTTGACAGAGAGGGGGAGGGGTTTTGGAAGTGAAAATGAGTGGATGAGTATGTATGTCAGTCAGGTTTTACAGTTACAGGTTTGACAGTTGATAAGTTAGTTCTTGGGGTAGCAGTTATAAGCTGTCAACTGAGTTAGTTTAGTGAGAGTGAGAAACAGAAGGAAAGCTGAGTGTATAGGAAAAAGTAAATGAAAGTTTAATTGAAGACAAGTTATAGGAAAGGCTGTATGCCCTGATAAACTGGAGAGAAACAGTGAACATATATGACCTTGAGTTAAACGTTACAAAGTTACCTGAAAGATCCCTGTCAGTGAGGGATAAGATTGTGTGATACCAAAGCAATTGTTCATCATTTATACATTACTAGTTACATTGTACAACCCTCATATTTAGTAGTTATTTGAATAAATCCTCTTTCATCCAAGTTTATACCAGCTCTGAATGAAATACTTCCCAGAACCACATAGATCCCTGTAAGCCTTGAACTCGGTCTACCAAATTAAAAAAAGCAACAGTAAAATCATAAAGGTTTGGAAATCCTTAAAATTTCCTGTGGGCAGCCGTATATACCCAGTAAAAGAAAATAAAGAACACTTTTAAAGTGAAACCAGACCTCCAGAATAAGGAGGTCGTCACGGATGGCTTTGAGCTTGCTTTTCTGCTATGGCTCAGTGGCAGAACTCCTGCTTTGCCGTGCTGAAGGCCCTGGGTTCAATTCCAGGCATTTCCAGTCAAAAGATCTCAGGTATCGGGTTGTCAACTGACACCTTTCTCTGCCCAAGACTCTGGAAAGCTGCCACCAACTGGAGTAGAGACAACCTGTAGTAACCCAGGTCCAGGAATAAAGTGGAGGAGGCCTGAGAACAACCCCAAGAGTGTTTGTCCTTTAGCTACCCAGAGGAGTAGAAGGCAGGCCTGGGTCCTGGGATCAGCTAAGGGGCACGCAGGGGCAATGGCGCTCAGCACCAGCCCCCTCAGGAGTAAAGGCTTACTCAAGAATAAGCCAAGTATCCAGGGAGTGGTTGTGGCAGGAGGAAGGGTTTTTGGACCTGGGTTCTCCTTGGAGGTTTTCAAGCAGAGGCTAGACGGCCATCTGGCAGCAATGCTGATTGTGTGAACTTAGGCAGATCACGAGGGCAGGAAGGGCTGCCTCAGTGTTTAGTTCTTGTGGTGCTTTCTTACACGCCCAGGGAAATGCTGATTGCCACTTTGGGGTCAGGAAGCAGTCCTGGAGGGGTTTTTTTTTTGGTCATCTGGGTGTGGGGGTTGGACTAGGTGACCCTGGAGGTCCCTTCCAACTCTCTGATTCTGTTCCTGAGGACGAGGGAGGCAACATTCCTGGCCAGGAGAGCAGCAGGTTTACTCTGCAATGGCCTTGGGGCCTAACTACCTCTAAGCCTAACCCTGTAGTATGAGTGTGGTGGCCAGAGTCAGCCATGAAGGACTCCAAGAACAAATGGCTGGGTGGGGGCTGTAGTAGATAAGCTGGTGAGAAGACGAAGAAGAGGAAAAGCCAGGAGAGCAGCAGGTTTACTCTGCAATGACCTTAAGCCTAACCCTGTAGTAAGAGTGTGGTGGCCAGAGGCAGCCATGAAGGACTCCTGAGCAAGAACAAATGGCTGGGTGGGGGCTGTAGTAGATAAGCTGGTGAGAAGACGAAGAAGAGGAAAAGGAGGAAGAGATTTATACCCCGCCCTTCACTACCCAAAGGCGTCTGAGAGTGGCTTACAATCTCCTTTCCCTTCCCCTCCCCACAACAGACACCCTGTGAGGTCGGTGGGGCTCAGAGAGCTCTTTTGAGAACTGCTTGCGAGAGAACAGCTCTGAAAGAACTTGTCGTGACTGACCCAAGGTCACACCAGCAGCTGCATGTGGAGGAGTGGGGAATCTAACTCCCAGATTAGAGTCCACGCTCTTAACCACTACGCCTAACTGGCTCTCCGGACTTTGCGGCTGCAGGTGAATTATGCGATAAACCAAAACAACAGCTGTCCCTCTGGATCTGCCCATTAGTGGAAAGGTCAGATGATGATGGAAAAGCTAGCTGGAGAAGTGGCCCCTCATCTCAGGGGCTCGGTGTGAACCAACGGTCTGACTCAACGCAGGGGCACTGATGCAATTCTACTCAAGGGCAGAATTTAGTTCCTGAGATTGCCAGTTTCCATTTTTTTAAAATAGCTCAGTGTCTGGCTGGTGTGGTGGTTGGAATGTCAGACCACGATCCGGGAGGCTTGGATCTGAATCACCACTCTGCCGCAAACGACGGTCGGGTGACCTTGGGCCCACTGTCACACCCAGCCTAACCTAACCCCATAACAGAACAAAGTTAGAGTCCAGCGGCACCTTTAAGGCCAACAATGTTTTATTCAAGGTGTGAGCTTTTGTGTGCAAAGCACTCTTCATCAGACAAGGAAATTGAATGACAGAACCCCATAAGGTTGTTGTGAGGGTAAAATGGAGACGAGGAGAATGATGTCCCAAGTCGCTTTGGTTCCCTATTGAGAAGGGAGGTGGGGGTGTGGATGAAGTCAATAAGCGAATGGCTGGGCAGGGTTGCTGGAGAAGGTTCCCAGTGAGGCAAGCCTGTATTTACCCTGACTAGCAAACTAACTCAGGGGCCCAGCTGGCACCTTAAAGCCCAGCAGATTTATTCTGTTGTAAAGCAGAATGGTAAAAATAACAAAACAATTTTTGAAATGCAGAATAAACTCTGCAAGTTAAGGGCAAAAATAGAGACTGGCCAATTCTTCAGGCATCGTTTAGGTTCCTCCCACCCTTTTCCAGAGCAGAACCCACGCTGGCTTGGAAACAGAAAGAGGCAGGGAAGAGAAAAATTAAGGGTTCAAACGATTTTTTCCTTCTGCTGGACATCTGGTCCAGAAACAGTGTTTTTTTAAGATGGGGGGGGGAACGGATACAGAAACAAACACACTATCTGGATGAGAGAAGCCATTGTAAGCCTAGGAATTGGGGCGCGGGGGTGGGGGACGGGGACAGAGAGACATGCAGAGAGGCATTCGATGGAGGACAAAGACGTAGATCTAAAACGATGCAGAACTGACAAAGGCATCTCGGGAAGAAGACGTGTCAGCAGAAGCCAAATGAGAGAGATCAGGGTGTTGGATGTTCCCCCTGCTGAGCTAGCAATTGATTTCCTTCTTGAAATCATTACGGCTGAGGGGGGGGGGGAATCAAAGACAATATGCCTTTCAGGAAGGTTGGCAGGGGAAAGGAGAGCATCAAAGAGGATAAATCCTAAATCTTAGCAAGCCATTTCTTTCTAATCTGGACATTCAAACCAGCCCCTCTGCGCTCACGGAGGTATACTTTTAAACACACCTTTATCAGAGCTTTATTTATTTCCAACACTTAATGCCACCTTTCCACCCAAGATGAGTTCCCCAGGTGGCAAGCATGAAAATATCTGAACATAAACACAAAACACCAAAACCAGGGAAGGCAGCCAATAACCATTTTTGTGGGGTTTGGGGTCAGTCAGGTCCACTGACTGGCTTGAGTTGGATGTAAAAAGCAGCATTTGCTGCTCAGTCTGAAAGCAGATGGGTTTCTGTTTTTTTAGAACCCACTGAGATAATGGAGGGTTTGGGAAATGCTTTTCTTCACAGGGTGGGAGAAAGGAAAAGGGCTTTACGCAAAAAAGCCTCTTGTGCCCCAAACCTTGGAAAGATATTTCAACACAGTCTGTCTTGCAAAGTACGGCACCAATTATCCAGGGCTCTCTCCAAATAAATTAGGACAATAAAAAAAAGAGAGGACGATGATCTGTGTTTTATAGCTTTGTCTGATTGATGCAGACAAAAGGGAGAAGACTCCAGGGTCCCATTTACAAAGATCTGTAGGAGAAAATGGGTATTTGCTATAGGAGAGTAACATTAATTAGGTTTCTGCCGAGTGTTCAAATTTTCTCTTGAGAGCAGGTAAATGCTATAAAAGGACTTCACCGTCTTCTCAGCCCATCTGGCAAAGTAGCCCCCCCCCAGTGTTATTATAAACATCCCGCCTGACTAAGAGATCTGTGTTGACTCAAAAGCACGCACGTCAGTTACACTGGGAATCTCTGGTGAGCCCTAACAAAAGGCCATTTATCTGACTATCCCCCTCCATCACTTGCTCCCCGACAAAGAGAGAACTGAGATTGCTTCACTGGAAGTTGGGTGTGTGTGGAGTGACATCCAAAGTCCTCGGATGCCCTTTGCAGAGCACTGCGAGACGGCGAAGTGTTTAAAGACGAACAATTCAGCCCTCTAGTTCTGAAAAATCCAAAGAGATGCTGATTTGAGACTTAGGAAAATCCCATCTCCCACACCCACCCGTTTACCCCCACCAAACGTCTTCGGACAGCGCTGGCTCTTCGGCTTGGAAACGGAGATGAGCACCGCAACCCTAGAGTCGGACTCGACTGGCTTTCGAGCAAGGGAATCCTTTTCCCCCCCCTTGCCCCCCCCCCTCTCCTTTGCCATGATTTGCAATTTGCACAAAGCCCTTGACTCAAACCCGGCAAACCGCAATTAGCAGAAATCCCTCATTGTGTCATACTGGTTCGTTTGGGGCTGCAGAGTCAAAGCGAGGCAATGTGTTCACGCGTGTCAGTGACACCAATGCTCGATCCCACTACCCCAGCCCGATCCCAGCGCCTCTGCTCGCGCCCAGATTTCTACCTCCTTCCCCAACCAGATCACACGAGTCACTAAGCAAGGTACTCACCCCTCCAGGCCTCCTGTGTCCCCAGATTCCAAGCAGATCCCCCCTCTGGATCACCGGTCATGCCCTCCCCCCCCGCTCCCCGGGAACCGGGAACCAATTTCGGCCCGGTTGAAATGTGCCATTGGTGGGGGGGGGGGGAGCTGGAAGGTAGTTTCCCAAGCGAGGAGGCGGAGTCATCGGCTTTCGGTACGAGGCAGCCAATCAGGAGACAGAGCATTGTGAGGAGTCCTGCGAGCGCATCAAGCGAGGGTTCCTTCTGGAAGGGGAGGGGGGACTCGGGCGCAAAAGTAACTCGCCAATCAGAGGTTAGAGAACGGTTCTTGGGCGGAGCTATGGGTTGGCCTGGAAGCCGAGCGGGGGGGGGGGGGGGGGGGGGGGGGACGCCCAGCCGGCCTCTTAAAGGCGCAGGCGCGCTTCCCCCGCGGAGCAAAGGGAGAGCCGGTTTTGCAGAGACGGGTGGAGGCGTTGAACGTGGTGGGAGGGACTTTGTCCATTGGGATATTATCAGGATTCCTGCTTATTTTTTGCTGTCACGCGCAGGCTTTTGCTTCCCCCATCTGGAACTGAGCACCCCAAAACTTCTTTTATGGGAACATTGGTCCCAAACAGTGTTCCCTCTGAGTTGAGTTAGTGTGAGCTAGCAGAGCTCGCAGTTTTTTAGCCTCTGGCTCACACATTTTTGTCTTCGCTCAGGAAGGACAGCTCCAAAGCAAAGTCTTTTATGCAGTAGGCAAATCGCTCCCCCTCAACTTGAATGCCAGTAGCTCACAAAGTGGATTTTTTTCCTCAGAAGACTCCACAGCTTAGAGCAGGGGTGTCAAACATGCAGCCCGGGGGCCAGATCAGGCCCCCAGAGGGCTTCTCTCAGGCCCGTGGAACTGGCTGTCTTCCGCTTCTTCTTCCAGTTCTGCTGCTGCATCATGGTAGGTTGGCAGCTTACAAATACTCACCTGAACACCATACCCAAGATTGCAACAGCACAGACATTTTGATGCAATAATGCAGAGCAAGAGGTGTCAGTTATCAGACACTCTTAAATAAACAAAATATTGCAGGAGTGCTAATGTTTTAAGCATGTTTTTATTTTAAGTTTTTAAAAAAACCATTGTGTTTGTGTCCTTTATAAAGTTTATATCTCCGCTACCTGGCATGACATTTTATATTTATTTATTTATTTATTTGACTTATATCCCGCCCTTCAACATGGGCTCAGGGCGGCTAACAAGAGGCAAATTGCCATACATAACCATAAAAAACCAAATAAAACAGTCAATTACATTTACATTTAAAATCGGTGCTCACCAATGTTCCCTTTAAGCTGTGGAGTCCTGTGCGCAAAAATTCGCGTCGCATGGATCACTGTGGCCAAGTCATCGCGATGAAGGTAGGAAGCCAACTGCCATGCCAGCCGCAGATGGTAAAAGGCTGACTTGACAGGCTTCCATCGTTAAAGAGGAGTCCAGGAGCACCCCCAAGCTCCTAACCCCCGGCGCCGGCACCAAAGGCGCCTGTCGAAGGCCAGGAGAGGGAGCCCCAACTGACCCGACTTCAGCCGACTCAGCCTGAGCCAACCAGCCACAGCCTGCAATGCCCGATGAAGACACACATGGCCCAGCCCAACAAGATCTCATGTATGTCAGATCTGGCCCTCATATCAAATGAGTTCAACACCCCTGGCTTAGAGGGAACATTGGTCCCAAACCCAAGCAGGGCTCGGGGCTGCATTTCCTGTGGTTGGGAGACCAGCCACGTGCACGGATTGAACTGCGCGCGTCTGAAACGCGAAGTGCATGCCACTGTGTTTGCTCGCATCCACGTAGGGATAGAAACTGTTAAACTTTGAAACCACAGGGGTTCATCTGCTGTTTCTAAATTTCTGCGAACGTGTAAACAGTCAATCCAGTGATGAATACTGGTTTTGTCAGCCAGTTACTGAGAGCCGAGAGAGCTGCAGAGTGGATTCTGCTCCCTGTGTCTGAGGCTGTAGCTAATTAATGCTTAAATAAGATTAGTAAGTGAATATAAGATCAGTTATGGAGAGTCGATTGATTTTTTTTATTGTACTCAGTATATTTAAATACTGGTTTTGTTTGATTTTAATTTATGCCAATAAAGGTACCGACTGACTAGGAAAAGTTTATTTTTTAAAAAGATGTTTACAACCAGTGTTCCCTCTAAGCTGAGTTAGTGTGAGCTAGCTCACACTAACTCAGCTTAGAGGGAACATTGTTTACAACCCTAGATGTATCCCTTAATTTCTTTTGCTCACCCCATTTTCCACCCATATTTTGGCTGGAATTATTATAATTATTGTCTTCATCTGTCAAAATTTCACAGACAAGACAAGGACTGTCTTTAATACATCTGTACTCCCATCTACGGTTTGTTTATTTTATTATTTTATTATTTCTCCCCAATGGAAACCCAAAGCGGCTTACATATTTCTGTTCTCCATTTTATCCTCACAACAGCCATGTGAGGTAGGTTAGGCTGAAAGTGTGGTTGGCCCAATGTTGCCCAGGGTTCTTCTATGACATGAATGGGGATTCGAACCTGCGTCTTACAGATAGTCTGACATTCCTAACCTCTTCACCACACTGGGTCTCCACACTGGTTCACTTGGTCACACACCCCTCTTCCGCTAGTACAAATGACTGAATGCTAGGGTTGCCAACTTTTTAACCAGCCTCTGCTGCTCTGCCTAACTGGAGCATGATCACATTGTGAAGACCAGCGTTGTCTGCCACTTTAACTGCAGTTTCAGGGGCAAGTTGAAAAGTTGGCAATTCATTTCTGCTGCAGAAGCTGTCCTGGTATTGGTTTTGGAAGCAGGTTGGGGCATGGAATCGGGCCACAATAGACTCCTTTTCTAATGGTCAGTTTTTAGCATATGAGAAGAAAAACAGGTGCTCACTGAATGTTTTAAAAGGAAGCACTGAAAGCAAAAATAAATGGCGGGAAAAAGACAACCAGGGACAGGATCCAGCATACAGTGACAGCTGGAGAGAAAAGTTATTATAGTTGTTATTAAGGCCCCATAGGGGAAGATGTGCAAAATTAGTATTAAAATAATTACTAAAATCAGGGGTCATTTCCTGTGGGAGTGCACAGGAGCGGAGCTCCGGCAGTAAGGAGCCCAGGGGGCGGGCACATGCAACAAGCCCCGCCCCCTGCTCCCAGCAGCCCTCAGTCGGGCCACGAGGAGCAAGAAGCAGCCAGGTAAGTTGCAGAGCCCTCCCCCTCCGGCCCGCCTTCAGGTACAAGCTCTCCCTCCTCTGTGAGGGCAGATCTGCGTGTTCCCCCCCCCCATAGCTAGCAATCCAAAACAGTCCAGTGGCACCTTTACGACAAAGTTTTATTCAGGTACAAGCTCTCCCTCCTCTGCGAGGACAGATCTGCATGCCCCCCCCCCCAATAGCTAGCAATCCAAAACAGTCCGGTGGAGCCTGAGCGGTGGGTGTTGCCTTCTGACACACTTCCGGTGATGTCAGGGGGCGTGGCATATGCAAATAAGTTATGCTAATGAGCTCCTGCACCTCTTTTTCTATGAAATGACCCCTGACTAAAATAAACCCCTGACCGGGATGGCCCAGGGTAGCCCAATCTCCTCAGCGCTTAGCAGCTAAGCAGGGTCGGCCCTGGTTTGTACTTGGATGGGAGGCCAACAAGGAAGTCCAGGGTCACTATGCCGAGGCAGGCCATGGCAAACCACCTCTGAATGCCTCTTGCCTATGAGGTCACCATCATTTGGCTGCAACTGGATGGCATTTTCCACCACCAGCAGCACCACCTTGCCCTGACCTGGATGGCCCAGACTTGCCACATCTTGGAAGCTGAGCAGGGTCAGCCCTGGTTAGTACATTGATGGGAGCAGGGCTCTTTTTGTTGAAAAATCACAGCAGGAACTCATTAGCATAACAGGCCACA
>NW_015163180.1:71885-77160 GCF_001447785.1 Gekko japonicus | reverse complement strand
ATGCCAGAAGGCAAGCCAGCCTCCCTGACCCTGCAAACACACAGGACCAGCAGCACTTCACTGAAGAGAGGCCTTGCTCTGCAAAGGGAACCAGGACATTCCTTCACAGACGCCATGGCACCTCCCCACCCCACCCACTTCTGTATATTGATGGTTTCAGGTGAAGCATGTACTCAGCTTCGCCCTAAACAAAAGAACTTCTTCCATTATAGGATTTGTGTGCAGGGACATCCACGAGCCACCCATCCTGATAACGCAGCTGTTAACCATCGGATGGTTAACACCAACTACTGGCAATGGAGCTGGGACATTGCTATTCTTTTCTTTCTTTTGTCTTCCCCCATTTCCTTAAGAGGTGTCACTATTAGTCAAACATTACTGCAATTACACTACGATTAATCCCTTTTTCCTGGCCCATTAACAGTAGTTATGCTTCATGGGGACTATGTGACCAAGGAGGTATCTGCTTAAGGTCTCCTGTTTCTTCAGCCATTGCTCCCTCTCTCGCTTCTATCCTAACCCCACCCTATCTTGCCAGTTCCATTCCTTGCACAGTTCGGAGCCTTCCCACATGTGTTGCTGGCCAACTCACAGTTCCTCCCCTTTTTTGCTGCAGATTCTACTCACCCTGTCAGATTCTACTCACCACGTCGGACAGGTAACATATAGCCCAACCAAGGATATTTCCTGCTAATGCAACCGTCTCTATATTTTTCTACCTAAGATTCCTAGATCTGTATTGTGTGTGTGTGTGTATGTTTGATTTTATATTGTATGTGTAAGAATCATTAGTAAAACAACGACTGCTTTTAGACATCTTGCCTCAGCATCTATTTCTGGGCTCTGGATAAACAGACTCCAGTATACACAGGTTATTGATCCCGTAATTAAAGCCTATTGCCAGTAAATATTCATATTTCCCCACTATTTTTTTAAGTACCCATAAGGTACACTTTTATTATTTTTCATATTATATACCAACAGACAAACATACTACATAACAAACATCCACTTACACACATAAAACATACAAAGAGATCAGTATATTTTCTTATAACTCTATTACCACATTTAAAGAATTTCTATAAGTTTGCTTAAGTTTCTGTATACTCTTATCTTTTTACCATAGTTTCTATTTAACGATAAAAGATTAATAATACCAAAGATTTCATTACTTTAAGCTATGCATTTAAATTGTACCAATCATACAGTTTTTTCCACGTCTTTTGAAATGTTGGGTCTAACTCTAACCCAACAGACCCAACATATTTCCCCACTATTTATTAAAGAAATAAGTCAATTGGCTAACGGCGGGCAATAGCAAACCACCTCTGGTCGTCTCTGTGCTTTGAGAACCCTACTCGGTTGCCCTGAGTCAACTGCAACTGGATGGCACTTAATTATTGCCCTGACATGGATGGCCTGCTAAACCGATCCCATCAGATCTTGGGAGCTAATTAGGTCAGCCTTGGTTAGTATTTGGATGCGAGACCATCCAGGAATCCCAGAGTCACTATGCAGAGGCAGGCAATGGCCAACCACCTCTGTTCATCTCCTGCTTTGAAAACCCTACATGGTCGCCATAAGTCAGCTGCATCCTGTTGGCGCTTCCCACCGCTGCATTAAAATAATTGCTGTTATGTATTATTACTGAAAAATGCAGAGACAACTGGTGTGAACGACTCCGGTGAGCCCTCAAAGTGTCCAGCAACAACAGCCAAGAGTTTTGTTCCGCCTTCCAGCTGAGTCCAGCCTGCAACGTAATTCGGAGAGCAGTTTTGAATGGCCGTCACTCGAGCAAAGCTCCACTCTCTGCTCTCCGCAAACTCTTATTGACCTGGCCTGCTGTTCTCATCCTGTCCTTCCTCCAAATGAATGCCAAGGAAAAGAGGAAATTTATAGCCACTGTCTGGCAAGAAGGGCTTCTGAAAGGAAAGAGCTGTAAACCTTTCCAGCAGAGAGGGATCTTGGAAGGTGCTTTCCCCCTAGGGCAGTGGTGGCGAACCCATGGCACAGGTGCCAGAGGTGGCACTCAGAGCCCTCTCTGTGGGCACGCGTGCCATCGCCCCAGCCAGGCCCAGACCATCATTAAAGGGTCGAATTCTCTGCCAAATAATTTTAAGTAAATGAAAGCATTTGGGATTGCTTTCCTTACTTTGTTTGGATCATCTTAAATTAATGTATGAGTTGTTTTTTCTAAAGTAAAACAGGTTAAATTGCCGTGTTGGCACTTTGCGATAAATAAGTGGGTTTTGGATCGCAAGTTTGGGCACTCGGTCTCTAAAAGGTTCGCCATCACTGCCCTAGGGTGTCTCCGTGCAATCCTAAACAGCTGTGCCCTTTTAAATCCATTGGTTTAGAAAAGTATAACTGTGCATGGGATTGCACTGTAATTCTGCCATAGATTTGTACTGGTGAAACTGTCTCGTCTTTGACATGACTGCCCTTGTTTTCTCTCAAGAAAATTAAGCCGAGGACCACATCTTTTCCATTTGCTTGGCAAAAAACGGTAAGAGCAGCGTCTGCTCTGAATGGCTACTCAGTTGCAACATTGCAAAAAAAAACCCTACAACCCTGTGCCCAACAGTAATTTAAACCCCACTGAGTGCCTATGAGATGTTTTTTTGCCCTTAAGTGCCTGCTCGTTCATGGGAATAGGCCTCCCGAGGGTATTCTCCAGAAAGTAGCCTGGCCCACTTGGCAACAAATTGGGCATTCAAGGGCTGCCAAGTTTGCTACAAATAAAACATCCCGTCTCACAGTGAGCAAGACGACCTGATGCCGCGCTCGTAAATGCTGGAACGCTCAGACACGCTTGGCCGTAAGACCATCTTCGGCTAAGAGTTTTGTTCCTGGTGATCTCAGATCTTGGAAGCTAAGCAGGGCTGGCCCTGGTGAGCACCTTGATGGGGAGATCATCAAGGCAGCCCTGGTGCTGAGCGGAGGCGGGCAACGGCAGACCCCCCTCTGCTCATCTCTGACCTTGAAGACCCTGTAAGGGGTTGCCGTAAGTCGGCGACAACATGACAGCGCTTTCCACCACCAAGGTAACAGACACTCCCACGCTGCTTGACTGCTGCAGATGAGGTTGTTATGCCGCGCTGAAGCCAAAATGGAGTGGCTCCCCCCATTCTCCCCCCCCAGCACCCCCTCCCTTGTAGCAAACATGTTTCCAGGATCGAGCTCTATGTGTTGGCATTGTAAACAATTTAAGGGTTGGTTCTCCCATATGTGGTGGGAATGTCCAGAGGTTAGAGGCTTTTGGTTAAAAATAATACAAATTATAAAGAAAATATGTAAAATCTCATTGAACGTAGACTTTAAACTAATGTTAACGGATATATTAGGAAATAAGGCGGTTAATAAGGAAACCCAGGCTATACTCAAAGCTATGGTGTTAGCAGGCAAGGCAGTGATAGCTCTGGGCTGGAAAGATAAGAGTAAATGGACAATAGATACCTGGCACACCTATTTGTTTGAATTTGTGCAGTCGGACATCATCGAGAAATTGCGCCAGAAGACCACATGGGAGGATAAAGCTGAAGAAATTAAAACCAGATGGAAGATCTATTTAAAGTGGATAACATCGGAAGGAAGACAGGGCATTCGGTGGAAGATTCAGACTTTGTGCCCGTGGCTGTGAATGAAGGACCAACAAACAAGGGGTTGAGGGAGGGAGGGGGGAATTTAACGATCATATAAAGCAAGGAGAAGAAAGATATGATGTAATATATAGAAAACTTACAAAAATAAATGTATTTTTTTTAAAAAGCTTTCATCTGCTTGTGGGGACGTGAGTGGCATCTTTATGCTTCTTGTATTGGGACTGAACGGAGTCCTAAGCAGCCAGATTTTTAAATGGCTTTCTCCTTTTTTTTTTTGGCTAACTGTTGCTATTAAATACCGACTTTCACGTGGAGACTACGGCAGTGAGGGAACAACGGGTCCCATTGTGCCCCAGAATGGCAAGGCCGCATCTGCTCTCTGTGAGAAATGCTAATGGAGAGCTAATTAGGCATTCAGGAGCCGTTTCCTCTCCTCTTTAGGACAATGGCCACGTTTATGAGATCTGTGCCAGTGGTGGAGAAACTGTGCGTGGAAGATGTTGAAAGTAATCAAAGATTTTCCTTGAGTCCTGGCCAAATTAAGACGAGCGGAAGGCTAACAATGGCTCCACTTTGAAATGCCTCCAGATTTCCCACGAGACAAACGAGGTTTATTTTGTTCTTGGGGAGGAGAGGAGAGGCAGTGAGGGAATATCTCCTTTCCCATTGCAAGTGTCACACTCAAAGGGTGCCCCACGGATCCCTCGGCCTTTGCACACAAGCCCCAGTGGCTCCCATTTAGCAGGGATTGTCCCAGTTTCCTGGTATGTGTCTTAGATAAAGTTTCACAAGAGTAGCCCTGCTGATCTACAGTAGAAGAGCCAAATTTGACTACCAGAGCACCGTAGGCACTCACAAGATTTCTGTGGTAAAAGCATTTGAAAATCAAAGCTCTCATCATCAGAGTTTTAACTATTGGAAGCTTATACCGTGGCAATCTTGTTGGTCTTTAAGGTGTTACTGGACTCGAATACAGTTCAGTATCTGATAAAGAAAGACTTGCTATTTATCCCTCTTTGGGGGATATTATTTTATGGCTGGGAGTTGCTATTCTTTACATTTCAGCTCTGTGCAACTTAAATCTTCAAGTCGGGAAGGAGCATCAATGCGGGCTTGTCCATTTTGTGCATGTGCACATAAAGACGCATGCCTGAAAATTAGGGAGTCCTGTGGCACACACAGGCAGCAGTCTCTGCATGTTATGTGGCGGATGAGTTCATTTCAAAGAGCTATGACCAGGGGTCATTTCTTGCGGGAGCGCGCGGGAGCAGAGCTCCGGCAGTAAAGAGCCCAGGGGACGGGCACATGCAACTAGCCCCGCCCCCTGCTCCCAGCAGCCCTTAATCAGAGCAAGAAGCAGCCTGGTAATCTGCAGAGCCCCCTCCCCCCGGTCCAAGACAGTCCCGTGGCACCTTTAAGACCCAGTTTTATTCAGGTACAAGCTCTCCTCTGTGAGGACAGATATGCACTATATGCCCCCCCCCCCCCCAATAGCTAGCAATCCAAAACAGTCCAGTGGAGCCTGAGTGGTGGGTGTTGCCTTCTGACACACTTCCGGTGATGTCAGGGGGCGTGGCATATGCAAATGAGTTGTGCTAATGACCTCCTGCACCTCTTTTTCTACGAAATGACCCCTGGCTATGACCAATGTTATACATACGGTTGCCAAC
>NW_015163180.1:44090-70574 GCF_001447785.1 Gekko japonicus | reverse complement strand
TTTGCTTTGTTGTCAAAACCCAGGGCTTTTTTTGTAGCAGGAACTCCTTTGCATGTTAGGCCACACACCCCTAATGTAGCCAATCCTAATGAGTTTCTGCTGTTAGGTGTGGCCTATTATGCTAATGAGTTCCTGCTGGGCGTGGCCAACTCAGGAGCCAGCCGGAACTCCGTTCCTGTGCGTTCCTGCCCAAATATAGCCCTGATTATGTCGGATGCCTGGCTTCACAGGGTAGCCAGCCTGCAGATCTCCCCATAACCACAACTAAGGTTGCTACTTCTGGGTTGAGAAATTCCTGGAGACTTTGCAGGTGGACTCTGAGGAGGTTGGGCTTTGGGGAGGGGAGGGACTTCAATAGGGTATAATGCCATACTGTCCAACTCCCAAAGCAGCCCATTGTCTCCAGGTGAACTGATCTATTTTGCCTGGAGATCAGGCAATCCCAGGAGATCTCCAGCCAACACCTGGAGGTTGGCAACCCTAATTACAACTGATATTCCAGTGACAAAGATCAGCTCCCCAGGAGGAAAGGGCTGCTTTGGAAGGTGCACAGCACTCTGTGGCATTATACCCTCATGATTCCCCACTCCTCCACTTGCACCTGCTGATGTGACCTTGGGTCAGTCACAAGCTCTGGCACAGCTGTTCCTGAAAGAGCAGTTTGTGTCAGAGTTCTCTCAGCCCCACCCACCTCACAGGGTGTCTGTTGTGGGGAGGGGGAGGGAAAGGAGTTTGTAAGCTGCTCTGAGACTCCTTTGGGTAGTGAAGGGCGGGGTATAAATCCAATCTCTTCTTCTTCTTCTTCTTTCCTCCCCAGGCTCCACCCACAAATCCCCAGAAATTTCTCAACCCGGAGTTGTATGCTAACTTTATTGGGCACCAAGCATGGTTAGCGCATCAGGTTGTACCCTTGGCATGCCGGGGCCAAGAAGCAAAAAGAAAAGAAGAAAAGAAATCCTTCCTGTTGAAAACATAATTGCCATCTCTTAATTAAAATTAAGTTAATTAAAATCAAGTTAAAGCAAGCTGGGCACACACAAAAAACCGTCTCTGGCTGCACAGAGGCCCCTGGGACACAGATGCAAGGGGAGCGATTTGGATCTGCCTTTTGAGCACAGCTTGGGGACACAGAAATCCTTCGTAAGGCAGAGAGAAGAAGTAAAGAAAAAGGTACTGCTGTGATGTGGACAAAGATGAAAGTCATTTTTGAGCAGTATTCCAGGTGTAATCTCCATAGAAGGCATAGTGTCACCTAGTGGTTGGAAAGCATACAACTTCATGAGCAAAGCCACCTTGTTAGGTTCTCAGCAAGGGTCCCCAATATTTTTCAGCCTGTGGGCACCTTTCGAATTCTGACACTGGGGGGGGTGGTTGCCACCACAAAAATGGTTGACACAGGAGTAGAGCAAACCACAAAATGCCATGTTATCAGAGCCCCAGTTAAAACACTCTCCGCAACACTTTTGGCAGTGATGCTTTTTTAGAGACATGCTTACTGCATGAAGTGGTTCCTTGTCAGGACTGAAGAAAGCGTGTGAAATTCAGAGGTTACCGGTGAAACCCAATGCACCCCCCACCAATGCTCCCTCTAAGCTGTGGAGTCGTGTGAGCAAAAATCCTACTTTGTGAGCTCCGGGCATTAAAGTTGTGAGTGAGCGATTTGGCTCGTGCATAAATCAGTTTGCTCTGGAGCCCTCCTTCCTGAGCTAAGACAAAAATGTGTGAGCCGGAGGCTAAAAAGCTGTGAGCTAGCTCACACTAACTCATCTTAGAGGGAACACTGCCCCCCACCCCATGCATATTTCAGCATTCGGCCACTATCGTTTCTATGACAACCCTGACAGATATACGGTGTCTTATCTACTCCAGCCTAGCCAAAGAGTCTCCAAGGCCAAATCCCACGAGAATAGGCCGAGGGGTGCAACTTGAGGAATAATTATGGCTACTACAGACAGGCACTCAACCCCACCCTCTCCCCTCAGGAATCCCCCCCCCCCAAAGCGTGGCAAGGTGAACAGTGAAGCAGAACGCAGAGAAGAAAAACTGAAACCTTGACACATGTGCACAACTGTGATAATAAACTCCGCAACATTTCAGGCATATTTGTAACAGTAACAGCAATTTGTAACATTTAACAGGATGTCTTCTAAAATGAACATACTGTGAACATTTTCATGCATATGCACAGTTTACCTTCAGTCACGCAACAAAGCTCCTTGTGCTGGGGGGGCGAGCTGCTTCTGAAGCCACTCTTTCAACATCTGAACAGCTGATCAAATCTCCAGCGGCTGGTCATAAGCCCTGCTGGGCAAAGGCCCCTCTCACTCTCTAAAAACACTTGGCAGGTGCCAGGAAAGGTGCCAGCTGGTGCCATGCTGGGGATCCCTTGTTGTGTAAGGTTATCCTTCTCTAACTGTGAGAACTTCCTCTGGGGTAACTAAATGCAGTATTTCTCCAAACGGGAAAATCTCAAGACGCTCATGCTGGTCTGTTACTATTATAGAATTGCGAGCCTGGGCACTGCCAGGGCAGGGCCAGTGCCAGCAGTGGGGCTTTGGGGGCTGCTCTCCCACAATTAGGGTGGAGCCCCACCACAGCTAAAGCTTTCCTCCCCCCCCCACCCCGTCTTCGCCATCCAGGCTCTCAGACTCACTGGCTGGCGCAGACGACTCACTGGCTGGCGCATAGAATGGCCTGCCCAGGCACCTCACTACATCTGCACCAGCCATTGAGTCAGGCCACTGGAGAGCTGTTGGAGAGAAGCTGTTGGAGAGCCAACGGCCCATCTCATTGGCTGGCGAAGACGGGGGGGGGGAAGGGGGGGGGAGGAAAGCTTGAGTGGCTCAAGTTGAGCCTGGCTGTCTCCTCTTTGGAATGGAGAGGGAGGAGGCGAGTCACTCATGGTGACATCACTAGTGACGTCACCACGTGGGGGGCCCACAACACCCTTTCAAAGTCCAAAGCCCCCTGCTGGTGAATATCATGGCTACGGGGCTGTGCCAGGGGCTTACCTGAAAGGGGGGGCCCCTTGTGGATGACATGATGATGTTGCTGGTGTTGTGGTGACAGCACTTTAGCATGACCCAGTAGTGACATCACCGTGTCAGGGCAACATTCTAGCATTCTATGGCTTAACCAT
This sequence comes from Gekko japonicus, assembly GCF_001447785.1. NCBI lineage: Eukaryota > Metazoa > Chordata > Lepidosauria > Squamata > Gekkonidae > Gekko > Gekko japonicus. The sequence goes on along the minus strand of NW_015163180.1, from coordinate 67,435 downwards.
AGAGTTTTGGATGAATGCTAGAGCATCACCCAGTTTGATGATGTCACTTCTGGGTGGTGATAGAAGTGACATCACAGGGCCAACACCAATCACACACACACACCTGGAATTTTTCTACATTTGGCCAGCAGAGCAGCGGCAGGGAAGGCAAGTGGGGAGCAGAAGGTGGCAAATGGGGAGCAGAAGGTAATCCAGAGGAGATCCGGACCCTGCGGGACCTTGTGCAGTTCCGCAGGGCCTGTAAGACGGAGCTCTTCCGCCAGGCCTTTGGGTAGGAGCCGCCACTATTGTACCATCATTATTAACTGGCCCTGGGGAAGAGAGAGCGACAGTTTCACGTGGAACTGATGGCACTGATTAGATATACCATCTTAGATAGAGATCAGATATACCACCTTAGAAAATAATACGCCATCTTGATGAAAGATTTTGTTTAGAACATCTAGAGCACTTAATATGTTTTCTGTAATTTTTGTAACAATGGTTTTTATGGCTTTAACTGTTTTATGTGTGGCGTATGCCTGATTGTGAGCCGCCCTGAGCCTGCATTGCGGGGAGGGCGGGCTATACATTGAAATTATAAATATAAATAAATAAACCTGGCATCCCTCGTTGCAACCAAGAAAAAAAACAAATGACCTTGACATAAACTGCAGTCCTAGGAAGTGAACTTCGCTGAATAAAATGGGACATACTTCCTAATAGTCCTGGTTAGGATCGCTCCCATAGAGGTTCACTCTTAACAATCACCCACTTCTGTCTTGTGCCTGGAGTCACAATTTCACTTGCATTAAGGGAGGGCTAGGTGGCTGATCCGTTTCAAGGTGTCAGTATGACGACCCCCTGTCTATCAGGAGGGGTCGTTTCAACCAGCAATGGACCCCATAGGGGTACCCCAGGAGTCCATATACCAGGCAACTTGACATAAATGGACTCAAAGATGGATGCCAGGACTGGCAGGCCCCGTAGCTATTTTTGGGCAGCAACGCACTGGAACGGAGTTCCGGCTGGCTCCCAAGTTGGCCACGCCCAGCAGGAACTCATTAGCATAATAGGCCACACCCAACAGCAGGAACTCATTAGGACTGGCTACAATTAGGGGTGTGTGGCCTAACATGCAAAGGAGTTCCTGCTACAAAAAAAGGCCCTGGGTTTTGACCACAACAAGGTAAACAGAATAAGAAGCAAAAAGTGGGTGTGGCTGGATGAGCACACTTCTGGGAACATGGGGGTGTGGCCTAATATGCCAATGAGCTGTGCTGTCAGGGGTGTGGCCTAATAGGCTAATGAGTTTCTGCTGTTGGGTGTGGCCTATTATGCTAACGAGTTCCTGCTGGGCTTTTTCTACAAAAAGAGCCCTGCCCGTAATCATGCGTAGGCAGCGACCCCCTGGGAAGCACATGTGACCTTGCTCAGACAGCCACAACTCCCCCTCCACCCAGCCAACATCTGTATACTCTCCCCAGAGTTACTGCTTTCGATCTCAATCGCTAATCCGATCAGTCTCGCCTCAGCCTTCCTCCCCACGTTTCCTTCATAAGGAAAAGTCCCGACTTCTACTCCTTTTCCACACCCCAAGCAGTATTGTTTTTGTTTTGATTATTTTAAATTAGCATTCCATTAGTCCTTCAGCTACTGGAGAAGTAATCAGGAACCCAAACCGACTGTACTTTGCATCCAGAAAAGAGCCTCCGATCTCTTCCGTCCACTCCTGGAAGCTCTAGACAGAGTTTCCAAACTACATTGTTTTATCCCTGGTTAATCTCATCAATGCTTTGTTCTAAGGAACCCTGCGCATGAGCAAGCCCTCTGGACACGCTTTTGGGTATAACTAGCCCAGCACAACTCCATTGCTGTGTCTGTGTCCTCTTGAGCACCTACCAACGTGCACCCCCAGTATATTGGGGTTTTTCCTCTCAGCAAAGCGCTGGTCATTTTGCCGTTTCTGCTTTTTCACGGATGTCTTCAGGAAAGGTAGCTATCACCTCAACCCCTGCTATTCTCCCACACCTCTCTTTAATTTCCATAGATCTTGAATGCGTGCATGTTCCATGTGTGCGCCTTGTATGTTAATCCCTTAATTTCCCTTCAATAAAATATTATCTATTTCACCCTTGGCCTGGTCATCGAGAGCTCTCTTCAAGGGAAAGATCCCAGTAAACATTGGTAGGAGGTCCCCACTAATACCTCACCTCTCACTGAGGCCTGCCGTTTAGCTGAATTCCACCAGAAACTGAAAGCAGCAATTCAGCTTCTTAAATCTAAGATGGGAGGGGTAACAAAGGGCCTGATCCTGCTGCCGTCGCCACCTCCTGTTAGTTATCCAACAGTGCTGACCCCAGAGGCCGTACTTGCTAGGATTTGGGTGCCATTCAAACACTTTGAGGGGAAAAGACGAATGCATTCATAAATGGCCTGAACTGAATCAGGAGTCATGAACAAGAGTTCAGTGGCAGAGCATCTGCTTGACATGCAGAAAGTCCCAGGTTCAATTCCTGGCATCTCCGGCTAAAAGGATCAAGTGAAGGACCCTTGCCTGAGACCCTGGAAAGCCCCTGCCAGTCTGAGTAGACAATACTGACTCTGATGGACCCAGGGTCTGATTCAGTATCAGGCAGCTGCACATGTATTCAGTTGTGCCATGATTACAAATAGGCCATCTTTGTGCCTTACTTTTGCACCAAATTGCCACTCAGGGGGTTATTGGGGAGGGGGGGCTTTACAACTTCACTTGTAAAGATTTCTGGATGTATTTCTGCAAATTGTGCCTTGAAGGCTGCACTGCATGCAGAGATTTTTCTGCTGCAGGGAGCCCTCTAGTGAAAAAAAGTGTACCACAATTTACTTGTTGTTTTGTATCGAGCGCACTAAGCTCCAGGAAATGTTTTTTTTGTTAAGTCTTATGACTATGTTGGCTCGAGTAACCGATGCCCAGTTTTCCTTCCCCAACACAGCGTGGTTGTCATGTGAAACAGCTCTATGTGGAAGTGACAGCCATTGGAAAATCAGTGGCGCTGTTTACATCCCAATAAAGTGCTTTGAGGTCACAATGTAAGCATGAACTGAAAAAGATCAAAGGGATGAAGTGAAAGAAAATCAAGCAATCACATATTCATTCATCGGGGAGTCTCCACCTCCTGGAAGTTCTAGGCCCCCGAGACGTTAAGTTTGCCCAAACTAGGGCCAGGGCATTTTCGGTGGCGGCTCCTACCTGGTGGAATGAGCTCCCGGAGGAGATCCGGGCCCTGCGGGACCTTATACAGTTCTGCAGGGCCTGTAAGACGGAGCTCTTCCGCCAGGCTTTTGAGCAGGAGCCGCCGCCGCCACTATTCCACCACCGTGGTACTGTTCCATCATCTACCCCTATTATGGGGGGGTATGTGTCGCCTGGCGGAAGTGGGGAGAACATCACTGCTAGAACCCTCGCTATTTAATAAAGCTGGCCGTCGATTTGGGATTACTGTCCATCTTGGGGATTTATATACATGATAACAGAGCACCTTAAATACTGTTATGGATTTTATTGTGAATGTGTAATATTGTTTTATTGTTTTTTATCTATTTAATCCAGCATTAGCCGCTTGTTAGCCGCCCTGAGCCGCTTGGAAGGACGGGATATAAATCTCAAATAATATCCTACTTTCCTTCCACTGTGGAACATAAAGCACGTTACATCGGATGCCCAGAAGGTTTCCCAGCTAAAAACTGACCAGACCTGGCTCAGCTGCAGTAAATACCTTCGAAGGAAGCCTGGATGGCTGCATCGAACAAGCAGACTAGCTGGCCCCTTTGAGGATGGTGGACCCTGCAGAATGGAGCCATCCACAGGGCCAATTGTAACGAGTGCCACAATACATTGTTCTTTGCTTTTTTAAAGATTAATGATTGGACTAATTATATTGCGCTTTGAACTTTTGTTGATTTTTAACTGGTTTGCCTTACGTGTTGATTGAGTTGCAACTGTCTTGTTTTTGTCTTTCCAGAAGGCCTGGTGTTGATGTTTTTAAACGCAGCACGTATTTGTGTAAGTTGCCACTCTCGCTGATGAAGACCTTTGTGTTGAAACACGTTTGATATTAGCATGTTTCTTTTTTAGGCCAGAATGTTCTTATCTTTAATAAATGTTTGGTATGAAACGGCTGATGTTAATTATGGTGAGAGGGTAAACTGTAGACCTTGTTTTCTTATTATAAAAAGTGTTCTCTTGCTGTAAGAAGATTTACAGTTAGCAAGCAGTTGCATATTTTCTTAGGTTCCCTTGGCTGTTTATAATCCACATAGACTCTTCCTTGACTTTTGTATCATTTTCTAACCAGGGACCACGGAACAGGCACTGAGCTCGATAAACTGGGACCCCTGCAGTGCCCCCCCCCAAGCAGAGCTACATCCTTCTAAGATACTTAAGTCAATGGGTCCAGAAAGGGAGGGGCTGTGGCTCAGTGGCAGAGCATCTGCTTTGGATGCAGAAAGTCTCAATCCCTGGAATCAGACAGTAGGTGACGTGAAAAACCCCTGCCTGAGACCCGGAGAGCCGCTGCCAGTCTGAGAACACCAGGCTGACCTTGAGGGACCCAGAGTCTGATTCAGAATAAGGCAGCCTCATGCGTTAAAGTGTGTCTGTGTGTCAGCAAGCTGCCAATGTGTTTTCCTTGTGTCAGCAAGCTGCCAATGTATGTGCTTGTCTGCTTTCACTTTCCCATGTATGCATGTTTATGCGCTTAATTGCCTAGTTGCAGGAACGTCCGTATCTCTCAAGGCCACAGGTGGTTGCCGGCGGGTAGTAGCTTGGGTGATCTCATGGTGATCCCATGAGAAGCAAATGTGTTATGATTATCTAGAAGTGTTGCTTCCCAGGCTCAATGACGCGCGGGGGCAAGTCCCGCAATTGGGCCTCAGCTTTTTGAATTTACTATAATCTATTGGGATCCATGCTTTTGCCCCATTCTGAAGAGTGATCCTGTTATGCACCTATTGCTTCAAATAAAGTAAAACCTTTTCTACAAGTGTGTACTTCGTTGATGCGATGGGAGTCTGACACTGTGCTATATCAGCCTTCCAAGTATGGCCGTCGATCAGTCTGTGTGAATCAACCTTCCAGTATGGCAGTCGATCAGCTCAGAAATCTGCTAGCAGCACAGTTGATTGTGCGGCTGTGATCACACAAGCCGTTTGGCCCGATGCAGCCCCCCCTCCCCTCCGGATCAAATGGGTGCAGTCAGACAGCCACTCCTGCCAGCCGTTCCCCCTGTATACTCACCCAGTCGTAGGATGACTTGGAGCCAGGTTAAAAAGGCACCACATCCGCAAGAAACTTTACAATCTCAACAGATTCAGCTGTCTCGGTGGGAGAGAAATCAACTAATATCTAAGTACAAAACAGATAAACAAATAGGCATTAATATAAATATGTCTGAACTGGATAAGATATTATTAGGTCCGGAGGCCAAAATGATACGGAAGATATATTCTTTGTTGTTAGATTGTAGGATGACTGATAAGTATAATAGGACATTGATGACTGCGTGGTCCAACAATATAGGAAAGAATATTGATTCAGACAAATGGGAGAAGATATGGCAGAATGTGAGATGGCTTAAGGCCGTACCATTAAAAGAAAATGTCTTTAAGGTATGTCATCGCTGGCATTGGGCATCTGACAGGTTAGCTCGCTTTTATCCAGGGGTTAGTAATGTGCGCTGGAAGTGTAAATCTCATGTAGGATCCTTTTATCATGTATGGTGGACCTGTAATGTGGTAAAAAGATACTGGACGGAGGTTCATATGATAATAACGCAGTTAATGAAGTTACAGGTACCACTTGAACCCGAAATATTTCTATTAAACGTTAAATTAGTCTATTTAGTTTTTGCCTAAGAAGGTACAGAGGACGGATCTGTTTTAAATGTGGTACTACAGGCCACACGTTGTATGTTTGTTATGTTGTGTGTAGTTATAGTTGTGTATAATAAATAAAAAATTATTTTTAAAAAAAGGCACCACATCACAAGTGGCCCGCGCATTCGTGGCTCATGGCCGGGTGGCTGAATGCGGGGTAGTGTGCACAGAATGGATTTGGCTGTCTGAACCTGCAGATCTGTCCCCCCCCCCGCTAGGTAGGGTTTTTTTTGCGTCTTTGCCTGTATGTGCCTGTGCACGCATGCACATGAGCACGTGCACATGCATGCATTTTGGAACATGACCAGGCAGCGTACTCCATGGCTGCGGCGCAGCAGTAATGTGGATGCTTGACAATGGGATGCCTGCATGGGTAACCTGCAGCAGGGTGTGCTGTCTGGATGATACGCCCTGCAACACGTTCAACCGGTACAATTAGAGGCGGCACCATATTGTGCCAAGCCACCAGTGTGACCACAGCCTGTGTTTATCTTTTGCACACTTGCAGCAAACTGAGGAGACAGGCGCGAGGAGCTCTAGGTCCAGAGCCAATCGGGCAAGCTGTCGTACGGGTTTGAGCCCTGCCATTTTTACACCTGCTACACTCCAGCCAGCATAATGAAGAAGAAGAAGAAGAAGAAGAAGAGAGAAGAAGAGATTGGATTTATACCCCGCCCTTCACTTGGAGTCTCAGAGCGGCTTACAATCTCCTTTCCCTTCCCCTCCCCACAACAGACACCCTGTGAGGTGGGTGGGGCTGAGAGAACTCTGACACAAACTGCTCTTTTTCAAGGACAGCTGTGCCTGAGCTTGTGACTGACCCAAGGTCACATCAGCAGGTGCCAGTGGAGGAGTGGGGAATCAAACCCGGTTCTCCCAGATTAGAGTCCGCGCACTACACCAAACTGGCTCTCCACTCTTTTTGAAAAGCGCCCTTTCCTCTCTCTCACACCCACATCTCTCATTCATCTCATGGGTTGGTAGTTCCTTCTGGGCACTGGCTCCATTAGCCAGCTCTGCCCATGGAGTGGAAACCAGGAAGAACACATGGATAATGAGGCCTCCATTCCCATTGTTTGCACATTAATTCTCTGTCGCCAGTACTATGCACAGGCTTATGAAGTCATTGTTGCTAAACACAAAGGGAGGCGTGAAAGGAACACAGCCGTTAATGATGCCACAGTTGAGAGCAGCTGCGGGAGGGGGGGAGTGGATCTGGGCCGCGTGTGAGAATTGCAAATGGGGTTGGCAGCTGGCGGTGGTGGAGTGATGGAGCAGAAGTGTGTTTCAATGAAAACATATTAATGGATTTGATAAGGTGCTTTGGTTTTGCAATGAGGGGGCCATATCTTTCAGGCAGTTCTATGTGCTGATCATGTGGCTTGAGTGCATCCATAGGGTTTCCATCCCCCAGTGGCTCCTGGAGTGCTCCTGGAATTATAATTGATCTTCAGATGACAGCGATCAGTTCTCCTGGAGCAAATGGCTGCTTTGGAGGGTGGACTCTATGGCATTATATTCTACTGAAGCCCCTCCTCCTCCACCCCAAACTCTCCTGGAATATGCCAACCCAGAGCTGGCAAACCCTAAGTGAGTGTGTGTTTGTGTGTATAATAATTTCTGATGCTACCTGATATGTACCTCAGTCGTTTTGGAGATGCAGCACTGCTCTGGAATCATTGCTGCCATTTTAAAAGTCAGAAGCAGTTCCCTGACAGTCTACCCTGGGGGGGAGATAGGTAGGTAGTTTGCAGGCCCATAGCTTAGATGGAATGGCATTTGGGGGCAACTCACCCCAATATGTCATGTCCCCCACTAACGAATTCCCAGCTTCAAAAGAATCAGTATCTAGTCCTTTTCATTGCAGACATATGAAGGAAAATGGATGGTCTTTCCTCCCTCCCTCCCTCCCTCCCTTCCTACCTTCCTTCCTTTCCTAGCCTAGAAGGCCTCAGTGTCAACTGGCCTTGTGTATCATTGGGAGGAGAAACTGGTTTTGGTTTTGTAGCTGGTAAAGATTACGGGCACTGGATCTGCTCTTCAAATCCAACCCAGGATAGTATTGGGTATTGTAAATAAGAAGCGGGAGACTGACCAGTTATGAAGGTGTACAGAGAGTTTATATAGTTATAAAGGTGAATATATACAGAGATATTTACAGGCTATTGAACAGCATGTCGTGCCTTAGTCTATGAGAACTGAGTCCCCATCAGCTGATAGCTATTATGCTAAACCCCAGCCAATCTCTAACACGGTGATGCAATCACTAACTCTAACAAGCCCTGAAAGAGCAACGCCTGCTAGAAAACACCTGGCTGTAATTACATAATTACTAGCATGACAGCTAGGTCTGACAAACAGTTCAAACTGATCTATAGTAACTGCTTGCTACCTCTATCACTCTGACATATATCTCAATAGATAGTTGCTCACAAAATGGGGAGCTTGCAAGCTTTGGCAAAAGCTGCGGTGATTGTCATTCCTGTGACTGCCACTGAAAACAGCTTCTGTATGTATATGTATACATGATGAAATCTGGCACCAGTTATTTTCTGGATATAGTTCGTGGACGGAATGGCCTCATCCCCAGTGGAGGTCCCTCCCCTCCCCGAGGCCCCCCCCCCCGGTTCCACACAAAAATATCCGGGCATTTCCCAACACAGAGCTGGTGGCCACCCTGGCCTAGATAGACAGAAACCAGGAAGAGCCTCACTTAAGTATTTGTTACACTCCCGCCAACCCTCAAGTTAAGTTTTTTGCCCTCGATTTCCCAGTTGTTGTTTTTTTAAAAATAATTGAGTTAGAAGAAGGGTTTCCCCCCCTGTTTTTGTTGTTATTGTTGCTGCACTATACTGCAGTGTCTGTTCTCTTTTGATGTCCAGACTGACAAGTGAACAGGTTGAGCAGAAAATGGAGTGACGTTTATTCTATTCTGAGGCCGCCTTCTCTGGTTGCACCGGAGCGTTTGCCTCAAGCATAGGTGGGGCTGGGAAATACCTGGAGACTTTGGAGGTGGAGCCGGGAGTCGGTGGGGTTTGGGGTTGGGAGGGACCTCAGCAGGTGTAACGTCCTTTATCCATCCTGCAAATGAGCCATTTTCTCCAGGGGAACTGAACTTTTTCACCTGGAGATAAATTGTAACAGCAGGAGATCTCCAGGTGCTACCTGGAGGTTGGCAACCCTAGGTGGGCCCATGAGAAGAAGGGGCAGGAACATGAGAAAAGGACCGTTCCGTTTCCCTCAGCCTGGGCTTGGGTTTTAATCTTTAATAAAAGCTAAATCCTTCGTTCATTCTTTATTACAGTCACTTGACTTATCATACGAAACATTTACACTTAAGAATTCAGACATACAGTAGATTAAATAAAACAATTTTAAATTAATGTCTAGTTACAGTACAGTTTCTGAGACCTAAATATCACCAGACAGAATCTAGCTACTTGATGAGTAATCCTGGCATTCTTATCAGATAGAAGATAATAAAGTCTAACTTTTTCAGTGAGACCAGAGAATCTGCCCAACACCGGCATAATAATCTCATCACGTGCTTCCTTATATTATGGGCAGCTAAAGACATGTGCTCTTTGGTTTCAGCCTCGCATAGCAGACAGGAGCAGAGCCGTTCCAGACAGGGAGTTTTGTTATATCTGCCTTCCAGTACTACAGGAGGAAGGGCCAAACACCTTGCCAGGGTAAACACCCTTCTGAAATCCATTTTTTTCCTAAAGATGTTAGATAAGCTAACTGCTTCACAACATTTTAAGCTAAATCCTTATTTCCTTCCCAGTCTTAATTCTGATTTCAAGCCATTGGTTCAGAAAGAAGTTTAAAAAACAAAACACTGTGGATGTTGCTGGGTTTATGTCTGGCCTGCAGGTGTCTCTACAACTCTTTGCTTCTGGAGGGGAGTGAGAAACCTCCTGTTGCCATGGTAACGAGTTTAGGCTGGCAGCCTTATTTTTGTTGAGCCTCTCTGCAGAGTCTCCCTCTCCTCTCCCGTCCCCCCGCCCCCCCCCCCCCCGTCAATTAGGGTGTCTGCTTCCTAGAGTGGGATGTACCGATGATGTTCACCTGTCAAGCGGAAAGAAAATCAGCCAGACGCGGGTGCTCGTGCCATGCATGGGGAAGCATCACAAGGCAAAAAAAAATATTGCCACGTGGGACACGGATCCCTGATCTATGTGACAAATTGTCCCTGTAATGCTTCTGATTGGGGCAGGACCTCATAACAACTGTATCTGGATAAAAGTGATGCTAAACATGCTCTTCAGTCACAACGTGCGCTGAACTGGCTTGCCAGAAATACGCACCACTGTGTTTTTCTCCCAAATCCAGGGCTATTTTTGGGCAGCAACGCACAGGAACGGAGTTCCGGCTGGCTTCCAAGTTGGCCACGCCCAGCAGGAACTCATTAGCATAATAGGCCACACCCAACAGCAGAAACTCATTAGGATTGGCTACATTAGGGGTGTGTGGCCTAACATGCAAGGGAGTTCCTGCTACAAAAAAGCCCTGGGTTTTGACAACAAACAAGGTAAACAGAATAAGAAGCAAAAGGTGGGTGTGGCTGGATGACCACACTTCTGGTAACATGGGGGTGTGGCCTAATGTGCCAATGAGTTGTTCTGTCAGGGGTCTGGCCTGATAGGCTAATGAGTCTCTGCTGTTGGGTGTGGCCTATTATGCTAATGAGTTCCTGCTGTGCTTTTTCTACAAAAAAAGCCCTGCCCAAATCTCTGGTGACCCAAATCAGCCTGTGCTTCTTCTTCCCTCCCCCAGGAGGGTTAAAAAAATAAATTATGCTTAAAGACACTGTAGTCTTAAACAATCTGCTGGTTAATTAAACAAACAGACACATGAAGTTGCCTGATTTTGGCGCTCTCCCTCTTGGGGGACCATGAAGGGGAAATGCCTCTTTTGAGATCACAGGCCACCTCTGGGTTCTGCTCATGGTGCTTCCATTTCTCCATCCATGCGCCCCTTTGAGGAGGGACCATGGCTGAGGGGTGGAGCATCTGCTTGGCATGCAGAAGGCCCCTGATTCCATCCTTGCCACACTGGAGCCATCTGTTCTCCCACCGGCCAGGGCCTTGGCAGAGAGGCTGCAGTGGGCATCCTCTCTGCAATAAAGGGGAGCACAAGCTGGCCTGTGTAGACTGTGACCCCTGGATAAAAGGCAGCATTACTCTCTTGAACGCAAATGTCTTGCAAGGGAAGTGTAAGCGCAGAGTGGCTTACAATCTCCTTTCCCTTCCTCTCTCCACAACAGACACCCTGTGAGGTAGGTGGGGCTGAGAGAGCGCTGAGAGAACTGCTCTTGAGAGAACAGCTCTGAGAGAACTGTGGCTTGCCCAAGGTCACCCGGCTGGCTCCATGTGGAGGAGTGGGGAATCAAACCCGGTTCTCCCAGATTAGAGTCTGCGCTCCTAACCACTACACCAAACTGGCTGTCTCTGGAACAGTGGGTGGAAGAGGTTGGGGAGGACCTCTGCCTCAAAGTAGACACAGCATCACTGCCTCAAAGAGCCCAACCAGGGAGAAAAAGAAGAAGAGATTGGATTTATACCCCACCCTTCAGTCAGAGTCTTCAGAGCAGCTTACAAACTCCTCCCCTTCCCCCCCCACAACAGACACCCTGTGAGGTAGGTGGGGCTGAGAGAGCTCTGACAGAAACTGCCCTTTCAAGAACAGCTCTGACAGAACTATGGCTTGCCCAAGGTCATCCAGCAGCTGCGAGTGGAGGAGTGGGGAATCAAACCCGGTTCTCCCAGATTAGAGTCCATGCACTGGTTGTCAGTAGTGAACTGGGAGGTCAGCAGCCGTGGGGACGCTAGGTGTGCAATGGCGAAGGATTTGGCAGAGGTGATGGTGAGGGAATACCTCGCCAAGTTCCCTGAGACCGCCAACACTGATCCCCTGGTCATGCAAAGCTGTCATCTCGCCCGACCTCTCTTGCATGGCCATGAGCCGAGTCTACCTAATGCCCAAACCCCCACAAGGGAGAGGAGTTTACGGTCAGGAGGGTATAAAATGTGGGCCAAGGCACCCAGCCAAGGCACCCAGTAGCTAAGCCCCACAACTCGGCGCGAGCAGAGAGACAGGGTGGCAAAGGGCCCTGAGTTCACCTAACACCCAAACCCCAGAAGAATCTCAATCAAAACGTGGGTCCTCACTCAGCCAAGGCACCCAGTAACTAAGCTCCTCTGCTCAGGATGAGCAGAGAGACGGGGTGGCTCAGAGAGCCCTGGGTCCACCAAACACCCAGACCCCAGGAGGGAAGAGGAGCTCACAACCAGGAGGAAATAAATGTATGTGCTCTGCTAGTCAGCTTTTAACAAGTTCCCTGCCTCGCCGCAAAGAGCCAACAAGCCAAGGGTGTGGAGATGGGCTGATATATAGCCTTATGAACCCATAGGGCAGAATGGGACCTCTGTTACTGGCAGCCAGCAGTGCCTGTTAAGCTTTGGAGGGCTCCTGTTGGTGTTTCCAAGGCTGGAGAATTCCACCCCCCATTGCCTTGGAGTTCTGTGAACAGTTGTCAGTAGTGAACTGGGAGGTCAGCAGCCGTGGGGACGCTAGGTGTGCAATGGCGAAGGATTTGGCAGAGGTGATGGTGAGGGGATACCTCGCCAAGTTCCCTGAGACCGCCAACACTGATCCCCTGGTCATGCAAAGCTGTCATCTCGCCCGACCTCTCTTGCATGGCCATGAGCCGAGTCTACCTAATGCCCAAACCCCCACAAGGGAGAGGAGTTTACGGTCAGGAGGGTATAAAATGTGGGCCAAGGCACCCAGCCAAGGCACCCAGTAGCTAAGCCCCACAACTCGGCGCGAGCAGAGAGACAGGGTGGCAAAGGGCCCTGAGTTCACCTAACACCCAAACCCCAGAAGAATCTCAATCAAAACGTGGGTCCTCACTCAGCCAAGGCACCCAGTAACTAAGCTCCTCTGCTCAGGATGAGCAGAGAGACGGGGTGGCTCAGAGAGCCCTGGGTCCACCAAACACCCAGACCCCAGGAGGGAAGAGGAGCTCACAACCAGGAGGAAATAAATGTATGTACTCTGCTAGTCAGCTTTTAACAAGTTCCCTGCCTCTCCGCAAAGAGCCAACAACCCAAGGGTGTGGAGCTGGGCTGATATATAGCCTTAGGAACCCATAGGGCAGGATGGGACCTCTGTTACTGGCAGCCAGCAGTGCCTGTTAAGCTTTGGAGGGCTCCTGTTGGTGTTTCCAAGGCTGGAGAATTCCACCCCCCATTGCCTTGGAGTTCTGTGAACAGTTTAATTGAGAGGAGACTGTCTGGAAATGTATCCATTCAAGAAATGCCACGAACCGCCATGGACAGTACCAAAGTTAGTGGAATGTTCCTGCCAGGCACCCTTCCACGAACATCACTTTGCGAATCACAAACTGACCAAAATTCATGATGAACTTTACTTTGTGAGTCAGTTCCTGCCCATCCCTGGCCATCATAAGGGCAGACGTTTGGTTTTGAGCTCTGCATTAATGACGATTCCGGTGCCCTGGTCCCCTTTTCGCTTCTGCTCGGAAGGCATGGCCTGCCTCTCTCTCTGATGAGACTTCAGTTTCTCTTTTATTGCTCTGCACTTAATTAAAAGCAGAGGCATCCGTTTCCCCCAAGGCCCTGCTTAACCCCCATGTTCCAGGCTCATCAGGCTCTGGAGGGAGCCCTGATCCTGCCGGAACGCCTGCTTTTATTTTCTTGTTAATTGCCAGCAGGAAACTCCGTCTGTGCGGCACTTGGGGTTAAATTAATTAGAAGCTGTTTCGAAGGCAGCAGGCTTAGTTGGAAGGTGGCGGATCATGGGGTGGACTTATCTTGCTTATCAAAAAGTGCCATGCTTCATCAAAAGGCTGGGTGGATCAGCTCCTGCGGTAAACAAAGACATTTGTTTATTTTGGATTTTGATAAGGAATGTATTCTTAGAATCATAGACTCACAGAGTTGATACTCTGCAACCACATAAGATCCTGCCTGGACAATGGTATTGGCTGTGATATTCATCTCTGAGCTGGATGGTCCAGGCTAACTTGTTCTCAGAAGCTAAGCAGGGTCAGCCCTGGACTATACCTGGATGGGGGACCACCAAAAGTCTAGGGTCCAGGGCTGCCAGGGGCAGGCAATGGCAAACCACCTCTGTTAATGTTTTGCTTTGGAAATTCTGTGAGGTTACTGTAAGTTGGTACAACTTGATGACACTTTCCACCACTTGATGTTCTGCTGAGGTAAGCAAGGGCATGGTCCTGGTGTTTTTTGTTTTTTTAGTAGACCCACACCAGCTGGAGAGCTGCCAAGCCAAATGTAGTCCATGCATCGTGACCCACCAGATCCTCCACCCAATTTTTGCAATTCAAGACAAGCAACAAAACAGGAGTTTTAATTCAACACAACTTGACCAGGCTTCTTCTGTTGCTCCTAGCTGAGATTGAAAATATTTTATAACTAGGAATAAGGGCCGTTGTGGAAAGAAATACAACGAGCTCTAGAAAGAGGCTCTGGGAGAGTGCCAAGGCCTTGGGCACTCAGTGTCAATGTGCTGTGGCGACCTCAGCAGGGTATAATAACACAGAGTCCACCATTTTCTCCAGAGGAACTGATCTCTGCTACCTGAAGAGCAGTTGTAATTTTGAGTGATCTCCAGCCCTTACCTGGGGATTGGCAACAATTGTTACCCAGGAAGAAATGGCCAGTTTGGAGGGTAGAGTCTATGGCATTGTACCTGTCTGAGGTCTCACCTCTCCTCAAAACTCACCCTCTCCAGGTTTCATCCCTCAGACCTCCAGGAACCTCCCACCTGGAGTTGGCAACCCTATCTCCTTCACAGCCAATCATCAACCTACCTTTATTTCCCCCTCCCTCTTCAGCTTTCCATTCCCCCCCACACACACCTGCAGCCTCTTCCGTGCTCTGAAGCCCTGACTGCCACAGAGTCCACCATTTTCCGTGCTGTGAAGCCCTGACTGGCACAGTCCACTATTTTCTCCAGGGGAACTGATCTCTGCCATCTGGAGAGCAGTTGTAATTCTGAGTGATCTCCAGCCCTCACCTGGAGATTGGCAACAATGGTTTCCCAGAAGGAAAAGTAGTCTTTCTCTGCAATAGGGACCAAAGCAGCTTACATCATTCTCCTCTCCCCCTTTTGACTTGCACAACAACCCTGTGAGGTAGGTTAGGCTGAAAGTCTGTGACCAGTTCAAAATCACCCACTCAGCTTCTACAGCAAGAACCTGGATCTAGTAGAACCTGCTCTGAAGCACTGACTGCCAACCTCCAGATGGAGCTTGACGATCACCAGATATCACAACTGAACTCCAGACAACAGATCTCTCCCCTAGTCAGGACTGACCCCAATAAGTTCCTCACAGAGGCCTGCAAAGGGTTTCCTTCCTTTGTCCAAACCAAGCTTGGTTGCCTACCATGGCAAAACGGGCTCCAGTTTACAACTCAGCTGTTTGCCTCCCACCCTCGTCCCGTGGGCATATCTCACTCCTTAAGTTCGCTGCCACCACTCACGGAATCGTCACTGCCTTTTTAGAGGGACAGTGAGACCCCTCTGGCTGAATCTCCCCATTTGGAGATGGAATCCCCAATCTTTGGGGATCCCTGGAAAGTTGGCAACCCAAGGGTCTGGCCTTTGGTATTGTGCAGAACAGGGGAGACTATGTGGTCAGAGCACAACACAGATTATTAGCCCAAATAAAAGAATTTATTTAACTATCTACACAGTTATTGAGCGCACACACACTGTAGGAGTAAGCAGACACCATGAACCAACAGGGCATAAATCAACAGGGGTTAAACGCAAACCTCTTTCCCAACACAGAATACTCTCTACCTCTGGAGATTGTGGGCTCACCTGTACTTCAGCCTCTCTCTCTTGCCCAAGAGAACAGGGAAACTTCCATTTATTCCCCAGTCCATCTGACTGTGGAGTGGCTGAATTTGTGCTGCTTCCAGGGACGAAGACTACCTTGGGACAGTCTCTGTTTTCCCACACATTTTGGCCTTGGACCAGCAGATGAGGAAGCCCCATTCAACCCAGTCAGTGATACCCCTGCAGGCCCCTCTCTGGAACTACACCACAATTAAACCTTAGGGGGGTACATTTTAAACAAAGAACCACAGCCATCTTACAAACACAGGTAACTGCCATTTCGTTACACCTACCAACAGCCACTGAGGGAACAGTTAGTCCCACACAGGAAAAGCGTCTTCATCAAGAGAGAAAGCTGTCTGCCAGTAATTCTGACAGGGCACAGTGGCTGAAGGGGGAGTGGGCAGGGAAGAGGAGCAGACCCAGCTCCTGGACAATGGCACGTGAGTACTCTTGAGTGGCGGCTGACGGGCCAATGGCTGAGGGAGGGCATGGAATCTTGCCACCCCAAAATAGGATTATTATATAGGAGAGATGACCAATAGTGGCCATCAGCCTAATCAAGGGACACTTGATTGCTTGCCTGTTTGCCCCGTGTCTGTCATCAGTATAATTGTGATCAGGGATGCTTAATTACCTGCTGGTTGGGCTTGTGTCTGCCAGATGTGAACTGGGAATCAATTTTTTGATGGCCTTTTGTTCATCAACCATTTGTGGCAGGTTGCTTCAACAGAGCACAACCTGCTTATCCTACATTTGTGTTCTTGCACAGCTGATGGAGTTCTGTTCCCTTGCTAGCCTGTTCCTTAAGTAGAGAACTAAGTGTCATAAATCATGTAAATGCCATAAATAAATGCTGTGTTTTTTTAAAGCAATCTTTAAGTAGTCCTTTGCGGCACTAGCGGCTGCCGATCTGTTTGGATCAGCAGTGGTTTCACGCATGTGCAATTCTGTGACAATCCAAGGCAGAACTGTTCAGCTCACATTTGTTCATTTGGTACTGACCCAGGCAGCTACAGTCCAACACGATAAGTCTGGCTATTGAACACGTTTGCTGCCAAATTCACATCATCCCTAATTGTGATTTAAAAATCAGTACGGAATATACATTTGCAGGTGTATGGAAAACCACCTGCCTGAAATAAATTGGACCATCTCTTTTGGAAGCCGGCAGAGAGAAATGGTACTGAGATAACTGCAAAACCCGGAAGTGGTGTGGGTATTTTTTGTTGTTTGTTTGGAACCACAGAGCCTACAAATTTTCCTTTTTAGGAAAGTGAAGGTTTTTCAAGATCCGGGTCCAGTAGCACCTTAAATACCAACAAGATTTCCAGGGTATAACTTTTCAGAATGCCGAATTTCTTTGCCAGACTTTTCAGAATGCCAAATCCCAGGCTTTCTTTCTCTGTCTCCCTGGCAAACACGAAGAGTGACACAGTATGAAAAGACTGAGTGATATCTTTTAATCAGACATTTTCTTTTGCCCTTTTGCCAATCTGTCTCTTTGCAAGAGCATGAACTTCTCTCTCTTTCTCTCTCTGTGAAGTATTAAAAAATGCATTTATCACCTCTTTTGGGTTAAGTCTCCGGGGACATCCGAACTGGACTACGGCGTCTCCCTAATGCTTCCTCATCCAGAAGGAGAGAGTAGACTCTGATAAACAGTGCTAGTCCTAATTGGCCAAGGCAATCCACTCACTCTGTATTAATAATTCTAGACGGTATCCATTGATGTTATCGTATTCCATCCGTCCCCATCATTAATCTTCCTCCACTGAAATTTTTCAGCGTGACGAGCTTAGCATTGAGATGAGTGCTGTGGTTCCTTCTCCATGACATTAAAAAAAAAAAAACACCCAAGAAACAAAACCCTGCTTTGTTAATCGTGTAAGTGGACATTGGTGGAGGCGGGGGCATCCCTTCTAGACTTAATTCGACAACGCTGTGGGGGCACATGCGGATCGGAAAGCCTCTTTCTTGAACTCCCGGCCAGCTCAGACGTCTTTGTCACATCCCAAATGCGCAAAAACAAAGAGAGAGAAAAAAGAACAATGGAAAAGACTGTCATATAGGGGACTGTATCAGCTTAATTAAACCTTATGCAAAATTCATGGCAAGGTGCCACAATTCCAAGGCAGTCTGTTGATCGTACGCAGGGGTCATTTCCTGCAGGAGTGCACAGGAGCGGAGCTCTGGTAGTAACGAGCCCAGGGGGCGGGCACATGCAACAAGCCACACCCCCTGCTCTCAGCAGCCCTCAGTCAGAGCAAAGAAGCAGCCAGGTAAGTTGCAGAGCCCCCCACCAGCCCAAAACAGTCCAGTGGGACCTTTAAGACCAGGTTTTATTCAGGACAGATCTGCACGTCCCCCCCCCCCCAATAGCTAGCAATCCAAAACAGTCCAGTGGAGCCTGAGCGGTGGGTGTTGCCTTCTAACACACTTCCGGTGATGTCAAGGGGTGTGGCATATGCAAATAAGTTATGCTAATGAGTTATGCTAATGAGCTCTGAAAAGTATGCACACGGAGAGTGATTTCAGCTAAGCATACCTTTATTTAGTCAGGAACAAGACACCTAGGCAGGCTCGCAGGCCGGCTTATATTCCTACTGCAAACCCACCACCAAAACACACACCCCACTCCCGATAGGCTATTTACAGTGACCGAGAGACCTATTTGCCTCACGGCCTGGGACCTAGCCCTTTCATTGGGCCTGGCTAGGATCCTACTGGCCCATTGTCTTTTGGCATGAAGCTTGAGGTGTTTGTGCCTGGGCAAGTCCAGGCATGCCCGGCCCTGTCAGGGCTTGGTACACTACAAGCTCCTACACCTCTTTTTCTACGAAATGACCCCCGATCGTACGTATATGGAGCTGGTGGAGGGGAGTCATGCATGTTCTATGGCCAGTGCATGACTCTTTAATTCTCCCAGATGGCCTCCTGATCCGCAGCCTCCTCCTGCTGGGCAGTCCAGCGAAGCCTCTGGCACTGACAGGACAGGTGCCCCTCATTTTTTCTCTCCCCTCCCCACTTTCTCCTTCCTTCCGAGCTTCAGATTTGCCATGTGCCCACTGCAGGAAAGCTAAGTGAACCATGATGATGCCTCTGTTTGAGAGATCAGAGTATGACCCGGGAGGCCTTCGTACTCCAGTCATGCAACAGAATATGTGTCCCTTCCTTCATTGCATTTTGCATATTACCTGACTAAACTCTTGGGCTGGTGGGAAAGGAAGGCAGAGGGAAAGAAAGGCACAAGATGTGCTGGGCTCCCTGTCTGGCTGGACCATGATCTTAAGGAGAAATGGTGCCTGCGGCAGATTGTGTACATTGCAGCACTGTATTGGCTGTTACTTGACTATATACAGGGGTCATTTCGTAGAAAAAGAGGTGCCGGAGCTCATTAGCATAAACCATTAGCATAAGTTATTTGCATATGTCACACCCCCTGACATCACCAGGAGTGTGTCAGAAGGCAACACCCACTGCTCAGGCTCCACTGGACTGTTTTGGATTGCTAGCTATTGGGGGGGGGGGAACGTGCAGATCTGTCCTCGCAGAGGAGGGAGAGCTTGTACCTGAATAAAACTTGGTCTTAAAGGTGCCACTGGACTGTTTTGGACCAGGGGGTCAGGGGGGGAGCTCTGCACCTTACCTGGCTGCTTCTTGCTCTGACTGAGGGCTGCTGGGAGCAGGGGGCGGGGCTTGTTGCATGTGCCCGCCCCCTGGGCTCTTCACTGCCGGAGCTCCACTCCTGTGCGCTCCTGCAGGAAATTACCCCTGACTATATATATTCTTATCTTTGCCAATGTGTGTTTATCCCATTCTTCCACTGCACAGGGTTCTCCACTTAAAGAGGCACAGCTCATGTGCTACTTACAGCCTTGCACACAGAGAGTGAATTCACACATACACACACATGAACACATGAAACTGCCTTATGCTAAACCAGACCACTGGTCCATCAAGGTCAACTGATTTTAATACGTTGTACTTGATACCTTATGTGATGCTGTGGTACACTGCCTTGAGCCCGGTTCCACCGGGGTGGGCCATTGATAAATTCAATCCATCAGTCAATCTCAGACAGGCAGTGGCTTTCTAGGGTCTCACGTCAAGGTCTTTCACATTACATTCTACATGGGGCTGCCTTTGTCGCAAGTCCGGAAGCTGCAGCTAGTGCAGAATGCGGCGGCTAGGCTGCTGATGGGTCTCACTAGGCGGGACCCTATCAGGCCTGTCCTGAAAGCGCTGCACTGGCTGCCAATAGCACACCGGATTCGTTTCAAAAGTGCTGATTCTTACCTTTAAAGCCCTATATGGCCAGGGTCCGGCATACCTGAGGGACCGCCTTTCCCCATACGTTCCCCCAAGGGCACTACGGTTGGGGACTCAACATTGATTGGTAACCCCAGGTCCTAAAGATATTAAATTTGCTGTCACCAGGGCCAGGGCATTTTCGGTGGCGGCTCCTACCTGGTGGAATGAGCTCCCGGAGGAGATCCGTGCTCTGTGGGACTTGGCGCAGTTCCGCAGGGCCTGTAAGATGGAGCTCTTCCGCCAGACTTTTTAGTAGGAGCCGCCACCATCACTATACCATCACCGTACCACCACCACTAAATGGAGTGGGAACGAGACAGCCCTCGGAGGAAGGATAGATTGTTGTACCATCTGAAGTCTATCGTGTCGCTCTGGGACCACTTTGTTATGTGTGACCCTGTTAAGTCGCTCTCTTAACAAAGCAGTCGGAGAGTGATTCAGCAAGAACACGACTTTATTCTTCAACTCGAACACAACTCCAACACGGATCAACATCTGATAGCCGGAACAGCTTTCACATTGCAGCTGTCCTGCTTTTAAACTCTCCCGGCTAATGTAGCCACACCCACTGTACAAACACCAACCAATACGGTTGTTCACATAAGGACCAATCACGGATGTTCCCGCTCAGGGAGCTTGCTGTAAGGTGATTGGCTTGTTACTTCCTGGGCTAGCAATACTATTGGATGTATTTAGATCCTAGCCCAGGATGAAGCTTTACATTGCTTTTCAATGAGATGTTTTACATACATTCTGCATTCCATGGCAGCTTTGGAATACACTACAGACCCCATCTGTTATTGTGACATCGAGAGCACTTGTATTTTATAGGAATGATCATTTTATTGTGTGTTTTATTCTGTTTTTACCTGTTGAATTTTGGCACATGTGCCCTTCCGTTAGCCGGCCTGAGCCCATCTGGGGAGGGCGGGGTATAAATTTACCAATAAATAAATAAATAAATAAAATAAAAACATTCTACCTGAGCCTTTCAACTGGAGATGCCAGGGATTGAACCGCGGACCTTCTGTGTGCCAAGCCAAGCCCGACCAGAAGCCCTACCTTCCAGTTCCATGGCTGACATTTCAAGAGAGAAGGAATTAAGTTAATGGAGGGCTTTCTTGGAAGGAGGTGGTCTTGGGGAAACCTTGATGGAAGAAAACCGAAGTGCCCAGCCCAGCGAGGGCAGCGTCTGAACAAGGAGTGTTTTATGTCAGATTCTCATTTGTGTATGTTACGAAGAAGAACGTTCTTTGTGGGATGTGCATTTGGCTCTGTGCTGATGAGTAATTGCTGTCGAAAAACAGTCCGTAAAGATAGCTGTGCAATTTCTTCCGGGAGCTCCTCGGCCATGGCACGGCTCCAGCCCCTTTAGTGACATTGCTCCTGGGCACAATCAATGACAAAATCCAATCTGGTTCTTTAATGAGGACACGGGACAAATACAACAAGTAGTTATGACACAAGCCAGCCTTCTTGGGGACTACCTCTGCATCTTATGTATTGTGCACTCAGGTACCGTGCGGCTTTTGAGGAGCGCAGAAGAAGGGCGCTCTGACTTGGATAGCCCCGGCGAGCCTGATCTTGTTAGAACTAGGAAGCTAAGCTGGGTTGGCCTTGGCTAGTATTTGGATGGGAGACCTCCCAGGAATACCAGGGTCGTGATGCGGAGGCAGGCCATGGCAAAGTGCCTCTGAATGTCTCTTGGACAGTTTGGTGTAGGGGTTAAGTGTGCGGACTCTAATCTGGGAGAACTGGGTTTGAGTCCCCACTCCTCCACTTGCAACCTGCTGATGTGACCTTGGGTCAGTCACAAGCTCTGGCACAGCTGTCCTTGAAAAAGAGCAGTTTGTGTCAGAGTTCTCTCAGCCCCACCCACCTCACAGGGTGTCTGTTGTGGGGAGGGGAAGGGAAAGGAGTTTGTAAGCCGCTCTGAGACTCCAAGTGAAGGGCGGAGTATAAATCCAATCTTTTTTTTTTCTTCTTCTTCTTCTTCTTCTTCTTCTTCTTCTTCTTCTTCTTCTTCTTCTTCTTCTTCTTCTTCTTCTTCTTCTTCTTCTTCTTCTTCTTCTTCTTCGACTGAAAACCCTGTGGGGTGGCCGTAAGTCAGCTGTGGCGTGACGGCACTTTGCGCCACTAGAAGTGCAGAATGTGGAGACAGGCACAGAGTGTGGCTTCCTGAGAACGATCGCCCCTAACGCCAGCTCCCAATTCTGCTTGCAGAACTTCAGCTCCATCCTCTGCTTAGAGATAATATAAAAGACCTGCTGCCTGGGATGAGCAAGGGAGGGGGTGCTGCCACTTTGCCTCGCAGGTCGCTAGCTTTTCTGATTTTTTCTGTCACCCCATTGATTGCCAGGGTCGATTCAGCTGCTCTGGCTGGCTAGGCGGGTATCCCCTTTTATTGGTCTTCAGTTTTCTAACAAGGTTTTTAGGCCTGTGAGGGCAATCAGGCTGCGACATCTGTCACCCCATTGATCGCCAGGGCCAATTCAGCTATCTGGCTGGCTAGGCGGGTATCCCCTACCACCCTCACTGTTCCACGTGTATTCCTCTTGAAGCTGCACACTCGGTCAAAGAGGACAGCCGTCCCAGATAGGAGTGTGCCGTTCTTCGGTAAAGATATACAATAGTTGCGCTCCCCTGCTAGAACCCCCAAGCAAGCTCAAGCACATACACATTTTAAATAAACTTTTTTTCCTTTAAAAAGAGTGCAAGTTTCTAGTCCTTATTGCTGCGAGGACATGGCTGGGCAGTGTTTGAACAGTGTATACTGCAGAGTTGGTTGGGTGAGGTTATCATGAATTGTGACGAGGCTTCCTTTGCCTTCCCATGGTTAGCAATAGCAAAATTATGCTGTTTGCTCTGGTTCTCTACATGATATTTATTTGTTTAAAAGATTTCTCTTCTGGCTCTCTTCTGAGAGCCAGTTTGTTGTAGTGGTTAAGTGTGTGGACTGTAATCTGGGAGAACCGGGTTTGATTCCCCACTCCTCCCCTTGACCCGGCTGGATGACCTTGGGCAAGCCATAGTTCTGATAATGTCAGCTAGCTGCCATGCTTTCATTGTTTACCTTCATCCCCGACCCTTGTGCACGCGTGCATGCTTGCTTTGCTTTGCTGCCATGGGTAACTTAAGGGAGGCTTGCTTTCATCCGTGAGAACTGGCTCAGCCAGACAGAGCTATCAGCGCAACCTTGACGAGAAGGGAGGGCTTGAGTTCCACTATCGGTGTGAATA
>NW_015163180.1:41896-43825 GCF_001447785.1 Gekko japonicus | reverse complement strand
CTGAATGACCTTGGGCAAGCCCTAGTTCTGATAAGAGCTGTTCTTGAAAAAAGAGCAGTTTCTGTCAGAGCTCTCTCATCCACACCTACCTCATAGGGTGTCTGTTGTGGGGAGGGGAAGGGAAAGGAATTTGTAAACCGCTCTGAGGCACCTTTGGGTAGTGAAGGGTGGGGTATAAATCCAATCTCTCTCTCTCTCTCTCTCTCTCTCTCTCTCTCTCTCTCTCTGCTTTTCAACATGCTCACAAAATCTAGCTTTTGGGGGGAGGCACAGAAACAATGTGGATTTATTGATTTTATTTTATTATTTGAATGATTCAGAATCTCTCTCAGCAAAATTAGTCATAAGGTAGTACACAACAGTATAAACATAATTAAAACAACAGCAAAAACTCCACTGTAACAATATAATCTAAGACCACCACTAAGATCTCAAATAGAACCAGAAGACAATAATATCTTTCAAATTTCCAAAGGAATCCAAGGTCAGCCAAGAGAAAACCAGCAGGGAAGCAAGAGACACAGTTGGCTGCCACAAAGCATTCAGGGGTGAAGAAACAATGAGCTAGGGTCAGTCAAAAGCCAAGTCTCCACTTGCCATCTAAATCTTGGCAACTTAGGCACCAAGTAAGACTCAGTAAAAAAGGTAAAGGTTCCCTTGTTCGAAAGCCAGTCGAATACAACTCTAGGGTTGCGGTGCTCATCTCCGTTTCAAAGCCAAAGAGCCAGCGCTGTCCGAAGACATTTCCGTGGTCATGTGGCCGGCATGACTAAACACCAAGGTGCACAGAACGCTGTTACCTTCCCACTGAAGTGGTACCTATTTATCTACTTGCAATTTCTTGCTTTCGAACTGCTAAGTTGGCAGGAGCTGGAACCAGAGACGGGAGCTCACTCTGTCATGCGGCAACCCGGGTCTTGAACTGCTGAACTACCGACCTTCCACAGCCTGCAGCTCAGTAGGGAGAGGCTTTTACAGTCCAGGTACCACCGCTGAGAAGTGGTGGATGGGGGATACGTTTCTGGGGAGTAATGTATGCGAAAGAGATCTTGGGGTAAGGGTGGACTGTAAACTAAAGATGAGCAGTCAGTGTGATGCAGTGGCAAAAAAGGCAAATTCAGTCTTGGGTTGTATTAAAAGGGCCATAGCATCGAAATCACAGGAGGTCACAGCCCCTCTGTGTACTGCCTTGGTCAGGCCGCACCTGGAGTACCGTGTGCAGTTCTGGAGGCCTCACTTCAAAAAGGATGTGGGCAAAATCGAGAGGGTGCAGAAGAGAGCGACAAGGATGATCAGGGGTCTGGAGACTGAGCCCTACGAGGAAAGGCTGAGGGCCCTGGGAATGTTTAGTTTGGAGAAGAGGAGATTGAGGGGGGACATGATTGCTCTCTTTAAATATTTGAAAGGCTGTCATTTGGAGGAGGGCAAGGAGCTGTTCCAGTTGGCAACAGAGGATAGAACCCAAAGCAACGGGTTTAAATGATATGCAGAAAGATATCAGCTGGATATTAGGAAAAACCTTTTCACGGTCAGAGTTGTTCAAAGGTGGACTCAGCTGCCCAGGGAGGTGGTGAGCTCCCCTTCACTGACAGCTTTCAAGAAGAGGCTGGACGAATATTTGTCAGAGACAATTTAGGCTGGTCCTGCATTAGGCAGGGGGTTGGACTAGATGGTCTGTATGGCCCCTTCCAACTCCGTGATTCTAAGTCTCTGTCTGAAGGGAACAACACCTTATTATACCTGTGTTCAGGCTCACAGCCAGCATTCTTCACTAGGACAGGCTGCCCATCTTCCATGTGTACCTTCAAAAAAACCCCAAACAGGTGATTTCCTCATGATCCACGGGAAACCTGTTGCAGGTAATCGCCAGAGGGTATCTTGGGTGGGAAAAGGTGGGCAGGTTAGATGAGTAGATTTGGAAGCATTCCT
>NW_015163180.1:4597-41886 GCF_001447785.1 Gekko japonicus | reverse complement strand
AATGCCAAGGCCATCCATTCGTGGTGACTGCTGCACAGGTAAATGAGAAGTGAGAACCTGGTGCTAACAGCTCCACTACGTTTCACATTTCACTCCTTGGCTGTGGACAGACGTGCCTTTAGATCCGACATAGCTGCGAATGGGGTGGGGAGAGGCGGGGAGGAAGCAACTTACCCTCCCTCTTCTCCTGCCTCCTCCTGGCTGAATGAGGGCCGTAAGCGGGGGCGGGCAGAAGCGGGGGCGCGGCTTCGTCATGTGCCCCGCCCCTGTACCTCACCCGGGGGAACTGCGATCCCCCGTGATTCCCCCGAAATGACCTCTGAGTGCAGGGTCTGCTCATTCCATCCCAACTCAGTTCCTTTCCCCCAGCAGTAGGCACACAATGGCATACTCCATGGGGAACCCTCCGCGTGGAGGTTCGATTCCTCATTTAAGTGCATGGGAAACAAAAGGCAAAAGAAACAACACCACTCGCCCGAGGTGGCGTCTGATTGCACAGTGACAGGCTGAGGCCACAGCTGGCGTCTGATTGCACAGCGACAAGCTGAGGCCACAGTGCGAAAGGATGTGTGATCGTGCGACTGCGAGTCAGATGCCTCTGGGGGAAAGAGGGGTGCTTCTCCTCCATGGCAAATGGCACGTCTGACAGCAGCCCTTGTTAGCTTCCACTTTTTTTTTTTAAATGTGAAAAGTGCAGATCCTCAAAACCACACGAACACATAAAGCTACTTTCTCCTGAGTCAGACCCTTGAAGGGTCTGTGAAGGTCATTCTTGTCCACTCTGACTGGCAGCAGCATTCTGGGTTGTTGGGGTGAGGTCTTCCACATCACCTGCTGCCTGGTCCTTTAACTGGAGATGCCGGGGATTGAAACCTGGGACCATTTGCTGTCAAAGCAGATGTTTTGCCGCTGAGCCTCAGTCCCTTCCATGAAAGCTACATGACTGTGACTACACACATTCACAGATATCATCCAGTACCCTTCTTACTAGTGTGTCATAGAAGTACTATCATTAGCACTGCTATGCAGCAGGTTCTGCATCATGAGCCCTATGGGTTTTGGACCAAGCGACCCTGAAGGTATAGGATGTGACCATACTGCTGAAGTTAGACAGTTCTTCCACCTGTGGCCTGGAAAGATCCTGGGCGTGGGGCTCTCCTGGTATTACAACTGGTCTCCAGACTACACACATCAGTTCTCCTGGAGGAAATTGCAGTTCACAGGGCAAACTCTATGATATAACATAGATCCTGTAAAGTACTCAGTTCGATACATCACGACTCGGACAACGACATAAGAAACACACGTTTACTCAGTTTTTTTGTTGTTGTTCAGTCGCACAGTCGAGTCCGACTCTTCGCGACCCCATGGACCAGATCACGCCAGGCCTTCCGGTCTTCCGCCGTCCTCCGAAGCCCGCTCAATTTCATGTTCGTTGCATCCTTGACACTGTCCAACCATCTCATCCTTTGCCGTCCCCGTCTTCTTTGACCTTCAATCTTTCCCAGCATCAGGGTCTTCTTCTCCAGTGAGTGCTCCCATCTCATTTGGTGGCCAAAGTATTTGAGCTTCAGTTGCATTATCTGGCCTTCCAGGGAACAGTCAGGGTTGATTTCTTTTAGGATTGACTGATTGGATCTCCTTGCAGTCCAAGGGACTTTCAAGAGTCTTCTCCAGCACCATAGTTCAAAAGAATCTATTCTTCGGCGCTCGGCCTTCCTTATAGTCCAGCTCTTGCAGCCATAAATGACTACTGGGAATACCATTGCTTTGACCATGCGGACCTTTGTTGGCAGGGTGATGTCTCTAATCAGTACTTCACACTATAAAAGACAAAGACAAAGGGCCGCGTGGCCAACTATAAACATATCCAAGGGAACATCCCTGGATCCCATTGGGGGGTTTGAATTCCCCTCCAAGGTTTCTATTGGTTCCCCTAGTGAACCTTAGGAGCTTAGTCTCTATTGTCCTTTAGGAATCAAGCTCTGCTCGCCTGGCCACCGCCTCATGGCGGTTCCCAGGACACAACAGATCCCTTCTGAAATCTCTTGTCAAATTCTCCCTTCCACAAGCACTACCCCAGATCTCCAGGAATTTCCCAGGGTGAAGTTGGCAACCCCACACAGGCCCCTGTGTTAGGGTTGCCAATCTCCAGGTGGCAGCCAGAGATTTCCTCAGATTACTACTGATCTCCCGGCGATAGAGATCGGTTCACCTGGACCATTCCTGCAGTTGTGGAATTCCCCACATTGATGTTTTTAAAACTGTACATGATGTGAAATTTTCCACAGTAGATTTTTCCTCACCAGGCACAAGCCCGACGTTTTCTTCTTTCCCCACGTTTTCGGAACTCATCAAAGCTGGGGCTTCTGAAAACGTGGGGAAAGAAGAAGAAAAGTTTGGGTTTGCGCCTAGTGAGGAGAAATCGAATGCAGAAAATTTCACATGACGCGCAGATTAAAAAATGTCAGTGTGGGGAATGTCACTACTGCGGAAATGGCCTTGGAGAAAATGGCCGCTTTGAAAGGTGGATTCTATGGCATTATACCTCACTGAATTCCCTCCCCTCTCCACACCCCACTCTCCTCAGGCTCGACGCCCCAGATCTCCAGGTATTTCTCTACTCAGAACTAGCAGACCTACCCTATGTTGATGGGATTGTGTTTGGAAGTGAGGGGCTGTACATTTCTGATGCAGTCTGGTAGCGTCACCTAGATTTTAAAAAAATGGACCACTAGATGGCAGTAGTGGTTTAACATTGATCAGGTTGGTTCCTTGCAGATTTTTCCCTTTTTTTTGCCTGCCTGATTCAATCTTAGATGGGCACCAACTTGACTTTGTTCTATTAGGGCACATTTGACTAGTAGAAATGAGAAAGTTTCAGAGGTTGAACTTGCTTAAGAATTCAGATGGCATGTCCGAGAGAGAAGTGTCTCCTCGGGCCTGAGGAAGTGGTGTTTTGTCGGAAGAGACAAATTGGCTTCATAAGAGGCGGAGGCCGCTCCTGATGGAGGGCTTCAGGGCTTGTCTGTATTAGCGCCATTCTGCACATTAATCACCATTTGATGTATTAAAGGGAGGTGGGGGTGCGGGGGCATAAAACTGAATTCTTCTCAAAGTAATTTTGCTGATGAGACTATTGTGCTAATGGCCTTTGTTGTTTGCATTTGTGGTTTTGTACTGCGGTTGTTAGGGGTGGGTAGTGTGCTTGTCCATCACGGGGCATTTGGGAGCATGCAGCGGGACATTTGCAAAATGCACGCACACACACACACACACACACACACACACAGGTGCCTTCTGCCTTCCCACCAGTTCTCCATTCCCCAAGCTGCATACTTTACTTGTTTAAAACCAACGAAGTGATGTGGGGGAGGCCCCCCCCGCGGGTCAGCAGTTTAAAAGGCGGATGGGTCCTGACCAGGGACGGCCTGTCTCCCCCAGCTGGAATGCTGCCTGGTTTGATAGGGGTTGCCCTTTGGCAGCCTCCTAAATGGAATCAAAAGGCCATGAAGAGAGCCAGAGTGGTGTGACGGTCAGAGTGTAGAATTTCGGAGACCCAGATCCAAATCCCCACCCTGCCGGGGAGGCTTGTGAGATGACATTGGGCCAGTCATTCTTTTTCAGCCCTGCCTCCCTCACAGGGTGGTTGTTGCGTGGGGATAAAATGGAGGAGAAGAGAATGACATAAGCCCCCTTGGGACCCTGCCGGGGAGACAAGTGGTTTATAAATGAGGTACATAAATAAATAAAATTTGTGGCAGGGTAGGAGCGGCGGTGGCTCAAGCGGTTAAGACGCTGAACTGCAGGCTGTGGAAGGTTGGTAGTTCAGCAGTTCGAGACCCGAGTGCCGCATGACGGAGTGAGCTCCCGTCTCTAGTTCCAGCTCCTGCCAACCTAGCAGTTCGAAAGTAAGAAATTGCAAGTAGATAAATAGGTACCACTTTGGTGGGAAGGTAACACCGTTCTATGCGCCTTGGCGTTTAGTCATGCTGGCCACATGACCACGGAAACGTCTTCGGACAGCGTTGGCTCTTCAGCTTTGAAACGGAGATGAGCACCGCAACCCTAGAGTCGGATTCGACTGGCTTTTGAGCAAGGGAACCTTTACCTTTACCTTTAGGAGCTTTTGGGAGTCACTGCTCACTTATGAAGAAATGAGCCGTGACTCCCAAAAGTTCCCACCCACCACAAATTTCGTTAGTCTTTAAGGGTGCTGATGCACTCTTACTCTTTCCTGCTGCTACAGAATAACACGGCGACCCATCTTGATAAATAAATAAGCAAACTGCTTAGAATGGCAGTATGTCCACTGAAAGTAGGAACTGGTTTGCCCTCTCATCTGCTTTTGAAAGGATTAGGCCTTGGGTTGCCTGCTCTCGATTGGGAAACACCTGGAGATCTTTTTGAGGGGGGCGCCTGAGGACGGTGGGCTTTTGGGGAGGGGAGGGACTTCGGCCGGGTATCAGGCTGAATTGTCCACACCGCAAAGCAGACATTTTCTCCAGGGGACCTGGTTGCCTGCAAATCGATTGTAATGGCTGGATCTCTCCAGGTATGACATGGAGGTTGGCAATCCTACACAGAGTCTACACGCCAAAGAAGCAATTTTCTCCAGGGGAACTGATCTCTGTTGTCTGGAGATCAGCTGTAATATCGGGAGATCTTCAGGCGCCAGCTGGAAGTTGGCAAACCTAATTAGGCTTCAGCCTTAGGGATGGGCACAAACTGGGATAATGCGATTCGTGTCAGTTCATGGTTTGTGGCTGAACCATGAACCTAACTGGGAGGTTCATTTGTGAATCAAACCAGTTTATGGTTCATGACCTGTAATCTTGTTGAAATGGATTGCAGTCCCTTTAAATGGGGGGGAGGTGTTGCAGAAAGCTAGAAAAACAGCTGAGTGATGGGGAGCAGCTTGCTCCCTGTCGCTCAGCTATTCCAGGCTGTCTTGTGCAGTCCCTTTAAGCTTTAAAGGGACTGCAGAAAACAGCCTGAAACAGCTGAGGTGTAGTGACCACCTCCCCACTGCTCAGCTGTTTTTGCAGCTTTCACTGGAACAGAAAACAGTAGTTTAAAGGATTCAGAGTCCCTTTAAACCCCTGCTTTCTGCTGTGTCCACGAACCACCACAAACGGCTTTAAAAATTCATGGAAGCTCATGATGATAGATCTGTCACAAACTTCGGTTTGAGAACCATGAACAGGGCAAAATTCATGACGAACTTTGCTTTGTGGTTCAGTTTGTACCCATCCCTATTTGTGGATGGATGTCATGGTACTCCGGTGCTCTGTACATGGATGTACCCCAAGCACTTTCTGTACCTAGTTAGAGCCAGTGTGGTGTGGTGGTTAGATAGTGGGGTCCAGGCACCATTTGTCTGTTGGTTAGAAGATTCCCACAATTTGTACCCATGAAGGCATTGTTCCTATTTGAGGACAGGTCAAGGTTCCTCCCCATGGACTCCCCTCTTCCGTCTCTCTGCCCCTTCCTAAATCTCAGATGGAATCCGAGTTGCTATTGCCAGCTTGTTTTTTTGATCGAGGTGTTTTAAACTTTGAAAAGCTGACTGACTCGAGCTTAAAATGGAGCCACTTAAAGGCAGATGAAAGATCTTTTTTATCATTGTTGAAGGAAGTAGTTCAAAAGCGGCCATGGGATTTTTTTTTTCCCTTGGAAGACAAAAGAATCCCTTCTGTTACTTGGCTACTCTGTTGAAAAGGATCCTTTACAAGACGAATGTTGCCCATCAGAAGGGAATGGAATTCACCAGAGGTGGAGTAAAATGTTAACAGGGATTGTACTACATATGGCTTGTGATTTTCTAAATCCGATGATAATACTCGCCCCCTCCATGCTTTTTATAAAACAGATAAGCATCTAGCACAGTCTCTCTTATCCCTCCTTCTTTTGGAAATGACCAGTAAGTGGTTTTTTCTGCTTGACTGACTACCAACTGACAGATAATTTATTTTAAAAATATTATTTCATGGTCCATCCTCCTACAGTCAGATTAGTAGGCACTCCTGTCCTCGGAGAGAGGGAAATAGAGAATGAAAACAACAGAGGAAACAGATTTGTTTAAATCTGAGGGTACATTCTAGGGCCATACTATGTATTCACCCATTCTGATTGGGTTTTTTTTTTTGGGGGGGGGTGTAGATCCCAAGGAGGACTTCTGGGATTTCTGTCAATGGAGCACGACTTCCTCACCTTCCCCCTCCCACTTTTTCCCGAAAGGCAGTCCATAATAATAATAATGCTTTCGATTTGTTGATCGCTCTTTCCCACATACCTGCGGGCTCAGAGCTATTTACAGTTACTCTTGAGACAGTTGGACTAACAATATTTGTGAGGATAGGAAAGACAAACATGCAGCATTAATTACACACACCTTGCAGCTAGCCGGGCTTCATCTGCGGGCTGGGTCAGTCGTGTTCCTAAGGCATCTTGTCGGCTGGCTGATGACGTCAGGGCTTCTTGATGTCGTGCTGCCACACTGCCACCGCCTGGCCGACTCGCTCCACTGCAGGGAAGCCGACACAGCTCTTTCGTCTTTCCGGTCGCCGCACCTCAGAAGTCGCACTCGGCAGCTAACACCTTCCCGAAGGGAGGGGTGTGCCCACCCCCTTGTGGGTGGTCCCTAATTTATCTACTTGTCGAAGCTTTTGAATCGCTGGGTAGACGATGAGCTAGGACAAGGCTTGGTTGCTCACACCAGCACGGGGCTAGAACTGCCAAAACATGGCAGTTCAGATGTTATTGCTAAGCAGGGAAATATCCCCTGCGCCACCGCTCCATCTACAATACATCCCAGTAATCTAATGTAGATTTCAGTAGGGCGTGGGTGATTGTGGTCAGGTCAGCTCAGCTCTGAATTACCTTCAGAGGGTAATAGGTATTCCTGGGTATCAGTGTCCCCTTTATCCAATGAGAACGTTTGCCTTTTCTCAGTCATATTCGCTGCTGATGAGCAGGTGTCTGTTTTCCCTGCCTATTGACAGTGATGCAGTTGAAGGCAGGTGACGCCTATTTGCAGCAAGGGCAAAAACACTTCCTAGACCGATCACGTAAGACGATCCGTCGTTGCATAAAGTGCCAAAAGCTTCTATTCTCTATTGCTAAGAAAGGGGCAGGCAAATGCCCCTTCCATTATCTAAAGATACTTTTTTCTATCTGGTGTCAGGTATTTGACTTAACTATTGAGTACTGGCCAGAAAAAGATCTGGTAGTAGCAGACACATTATTGTGGGTCTTCGACAGAACTGCCAGACAAAACATTTGTGTCAAGTTGAAAAAGAAAGGCTGCCCACTTTCAGGGGAAAAAAAATGACAGTAAATTGCATGAAGCTACAGCAAATAAAATAATGTCACAGTGAGTAATCAAAGGTATTGCCACAGGGCTCACCAGGTCAATACATACCTGCCCTGTATTTTCAGCCTAGACAATGGAAAGCGCAAATGTGCATAAACAAAAAGAAGACAGAGGTTTAGTACAAAGCAGGTGCTGACCAACTGATGCATACTAGCAAACGTTACACATTGTTTTCCCTGACCTGGAAATCTGGCACTGCCATGTGTTAGCATGAAGTTGAAATGTTTCTTTTCAAGACATGGCATACCACACTTGTTCATGCATGATAATGGCCCTCAGTTTTCTGAACACAAAAGAGCTCTCTAGGTATTATGGCTTTCAAAGGGTCACAAATGCAAGTTATCCGTAATACAAACACCGTGTTAGAAAAGGGGGGGGCAGGATAGTTAAAGGGCTGCTGATCGAAGCTAGGGAGAGGCT
Organism: Gekko japonicus; assembly: GCF_001447785.1. Classification (NCBI taxonomy): domain Eukaryota; kingdom Metazoa; phylum Chordata; class Lepidosauria; order Squamata; family Gekkonidae; genus Gekko; species Gekko japonicus. The sequence continues at coordinate 34,091 of NW_015163180.1, read as the reverse complement.
CACCTCTGAGCATGCTGCTCACGCGCAGGGCATCACTTATGGTGCATGGGAACGCTCAAGCTGAAATACAAGAAATTTGGTTTTCACATTTGGTACAGGAAAGGGACTAGGGCAGGTGTAAGACAGGACCAAATGACAAAATGTTCTTCTCATGCTCTAGCTCAGTTTTATGGCTGGATTCTCATCAGCCCTTTTGCAATGCCCCCCTTTTCTGTTGGTTAATTCAGAAAGTCAGGGCTTTTTTTGTAGAAAAAGCCCAGCAGGAACTCATTAGCATAATAGGCCACACCCAATAGCACAAACCCATTAGCATATTAGGCCACACCCCAACAGCTCAGCTAATTAGCATATTAGGCCACACCCCATGTTACCAGAGGTCATCCAGCCACACCCACCTTTTGCTTCTTATTCTGTTTACTTTGTTTATTGTCAAAACCCAGGGCTTTTTTTGGAGCAGGAACTTCTTTGCATGTTAGGCCACACACCCCTAATGTAGCCAATCCTAATGATTTCCTGCTGTTGGGTGTGGCCTATTATGCTAATGAGTTCCTGCTGGGCGTGGCTAACTCGGGAGCCAGCCGGAACTCCGTTCCTGTGCGTTCCTGCCCAAAAATAGTCCTGCAGAAAGTCATATTTGTATATACCTATGGAGTCCTCGGAGTCTGTAAAGTCCCCTACTTTGCCTAAGGCTGGCCTGGGTGTGTGACTTTTGTGACTGGCCTGAGGGCTGGCCATATTGTTATTTGATAGAGATGTAGCAATGAGACTTGCGTTTTTTGCTTTTGTAGTTGCTGTCAAGTCACAGGCAACTTATGGCTTTCAAAGCAAGAGGCAAATAAAGGTGGTTGGCCATTGCCTGCCTCTATGCTGCAACCCTGGACTTCCTTGGCGGTCTCCCATCCAAATACTCACCAGGGCTGACCCTGCTTAGCTTCCAAGATCTGACAAGATTGGGCTAGCCTGGGCCAGCCAGGTCAGGGCATTCTTTCATTTCTTTGATGTGCACCTGAGGAATGTAAAGTGTGAAGATGCCCATATTTCAAACCTCACTTTTTGAGCTTCAGTTCTGCACAGATTTAATTACACTCTCTTTCAAAACTGTAGGAAGAACCTTTGATGTCACTCTGTGACTGCATACAAGTACTCGTGGGCACTCGATGAAATTGCTGAGCAGTTGGGTTAGAACGGATAAAAGGAAGTACTTCTTCACCGAAAGAGTGATTAATGCATGGAATTCACGGCCACAGGAGGTGGTGGCAGCTACAAGCATGGAAGGCTTCAAGAGGGAATTGGATAAACATATGGAGCTGAGATCCATCAGTGGCTATTAGCCACAAGGTATAGATAGGAACTCTCAGTCTGGGGCAAGGGATGCTCTGTATTCGTGGTGCTTGGGAGGGGGCAACTGTGGGAGGGCTTCTAGTGTCCTGGCCCCACTGATGGACCTCCTGATGGCACCTGGTATTTTTGGCCACTGTGTGACAAGAGTGTTGGAGTGGATGGGCCATTGGCTTGATCCAACATTGGCTTCTCTTATGTTCTTAACTTCACCTGCTTCATGAAGCTCCCAGAAAGAAGGAGAGGCTGCAGCTCAATGGTAGAACATCTGCTTGACATGCAGAAGGTCCCAGGTTCAAACCCCAGCATCTCCAGTTAAAAGGACCAGGCAGGAGGAGATGTGAAAGACCTCTGCCTGAGACCCTGGAAAGCCATGAAGTGGGGCTGCAGCTCAATGGTAGAACATCTGCTTGACATGCAGAAGGTCCCAGGTTCAAACCTCAGCATCTCCAGTTAAAAGGACCAGGCAGGAGGAGATGTGAAAGACCTCTGCCTGAGACCCTGGAAAGCCATGAAGTGGGGCTGCAGCTCAATGGTAGAACATCTGCTTGACATGCAGAAGGTCCCAGGTTCAAACCCCAGCATCTCCAGTTAAAAGAATCAGGTAGTAGGTGATGTGAAGGACCTCCACCTGAGACCCTGGAGAGCTGCTGCCAGTCTGAGTAGACAATACGGATCCTGATGGGCCAGGGGTCTGATTCAGTATGAGGCAGCTTCATGTGTACATGTGACATTGTGAAGTGTTGCTTTACCTAGATACATCCTGTTCTTACATCCTTGTTCATAGTTATTTCTATGTCCATTGCATAGAAATGGAGTATAAGCGGTATAAAAATGTTGTAAAGATGGAATAAGGGAAACAGAAGGGTCACATCAAACAGTGAAAAAAATGAAGACAAAACACAGGCTCAGTTCAGGCGTCACACAAAACCCAGGATATAATTAAGCCTGAACTTGTTGGTATTAACACAGGTTGGATAGCCCCGTTTCCCTGCCAAAAGAATTGCCTTACACTGCTTCAAGTGTTCCTTTTAAAGGAAGAAACGGAGAGCCAGCTTGGTGTAGTGGTTAAGTGCGCGGACTCTAATCTGGGAGAACCGGGTTTGATTCCCCACTCCTCCGCATGCAGTTGCTGGTGTGACCTTGGGTCAATCACAAGTTCTCTCAGAGCCGTTCTCTCAGGAGCAGTTCTCGAAAAGAGCTCTCTCAGCCCCTCCTACCTCACAGGCTGTCTGTTGTGGGGAGGGGAAGGGAAAGAAGACTGCAAGCCACTCTGAGACTCCGAGTGAAGGGTGGGGTACAAATCCAATCTCTTCTCATCTTCTTGTTGTTGTTGATGATGTGATTGACTGCAAGCTGCTCTATTAATGATGGCTACTTAGGCTGAAATCCTAAGAAGGCTTTCCCGGTAGTAAGCTCCATTTAATAAAATGGGACTTACTTCTCAGTAGACTGGTTTAGTCTCACATTACTATTGTCCATCAAGATGGGATCAGAAACTGTTTTATTAACCCCAGTTACTCTTACCTATGGGTTTTTTTTTTTTTTTTGGTGCTGTCTGAACACAAACATCCTGACTTAATCCTGGCTCATTCCTGGGTAACAACCTCCCACGCTACACAGAGAAGTCGTGGAAGCCAGCATTTGTCAAGACAAACAAGGATTTGAGTCATTGTCTGTGAGCTAAATCGCGGTTTGGCAAACCAACTGTTCAAATAACCCCTGGTTTTGCAAAATGTCTGGTGGAGCCACAGAACAAAAGTTTGCCTCATCTCTAAACCAACTAAAATTTGCAACAAGCAGAGAAATATTTTCAAAATGCTGCAGTGCCTTTCAGGAAAAACTGCTGAGTTGAAAGACATTTTGTGGTATTTCAAATCTTGTTGTTATGAACACAGGTTGGATATCCCCGTTTCCCTGCCAAAAGAATTGCCTCACATTGCTTCAAGTGTTCCTTTTAAAGGAAAAAACAGAACAAAAAAAGAAATCAAGGATCTTTTCCGGTTGCTTCCGCAATGCTGTGTGTAGAAACCTCTCTCAACAACGACAGCTCTGTTGCATATTAATAGAACCAGCTGTGTGGCTTTGCATTGCCAAGACGGTATATTTATTATTAAACCTTAAATAAAACGAGAGGCTTAGAGTATGTTTTATGGCCTGTTTTTTTAACATTAACTACTGTTTTACTTTAACTAAATGCTTTTGTTGTACTGCATATATTTCAGGGCCCAATAAAAAAAACACCAGAGTTATAAAAAAAGGATGAACAAAATGATACCGTTCCCTTTTCAGAAGCTTCATTCTCGTCAAACACCTGCAGAGAGAATTCGGCGTCACCAGCACTTTGGAAAAGAAATTATATGGAAGGATTGCTTTCTAGAAGTTAAGAACCTAAGAAGAACCCTGCTGGATCAAAGCAGTGGTCCCTCTAGTCCAGCATCCTGTCTCACACAGGGGCCAACCAGTTCCTCTGGAGGGCCAACAACAGGGCATGGAGGCCGAGGCCTTCCTAAGAACATCAGAAGAGCCCTGCTGGATCAGACCAGCAGTCCCTCTAGTCCAGCATCCTGTCTTATACAGTAGCCAACCAGTTCCTCTGGAGGGCCAACAACAGGGCACAGAGGCCGAGGCCTTCACAAGAAGATCAGAAGAGCCCTGCTGGATCAAAGCAGTGGTCCATCTAGTCCAGCATCCTGTCTCACACAGGGGCCAACCAGTTCCTCTGGAGGTCCAGCAACAGGGCATAAAACAAGCCTTCCTCCTGGCTCCGGGATTCAGAGGTTCCCTTTCCTTCCTGCTTAAACTAATGATCATTTCAAAGGGGTGGCCCTGTCACTCTGTTGCGGGAGAAACAAACGAATCTTGTAGCACCTGAAATACTAAAAAGACTTTTATTCTAGCATAGTGGTCTTTGATCCATGGGTTGGGAGCCCAATCTGGAATGTGGCTATACCCTATGGAGCTGCCATTTTGCGCTGCTTTGTGGAAGGAGGACCACCGCTAATACGCATGCGCAGAAAGTGAGGTTGCTGTGCCTCCTTCCTCTCTGCAGGCACATTCAAAGGAGCATCAGGACGAGGAGGTGGCTTAAATACACAATACACACTCAGGGCTCAAATACACAATGAGCCCAACATGTGTCAGGTCACGGATGTGCAACTGGACTCACCATCAGACATCCATCTGGGGAGCTCCCCTTAAATACTATTCATTTGCTCTACACTGCTTCGAGGAGGAAGGAGAAGACTCTGGTTTCCCACCCACCCTGTTTTCATCAGCAGAAATTGGGGGGGGGGGCTTGGAGCCAGAGAAAAGGGGCATAAAGCCCCCCTCCACTCCTGTCGAGAGCAGGCAGAGGGGAGGTATTTCCCTAAGAAAAAGGGTGAATACGGGTGCGACATGTGTGGAAGCTGGCTAGCTTCGTCAACACGTATGAAAGGGCTGTAGTTCAAGATGATGATGTCCTGCTTGATTCTGTGTTGGTTGTCACTTGCTCTGTTCCTGTGGAGCGGAGATGTTTGTTCTGTCGACTGTTCCATAGCCAAGGGGGCGGGGGACTAATGGTGCATAAGTCTAGAGACCAGGCTACCTTGGGAGCCCAGCAGGCTGACCTGAAGTGAGGGATGCCAGTCACTGCAAGCCTGTTTGGGTGGCAAGGCAGCTTGGGGTGTGCCAAAGGGGACCTGGCTCAGTGCAAGAGCTTCTACTATGCATGCAGCATCTTCAGTTGAAAGGACAGAATCATAGAGGTGGAAGGGGCCATAAAGACCATCTAGTCCAACCCCCTGCCCAATGCAGGATCAGGCAGTAGGTAATGTGAAAAAGTGGCTGCTGGTATAGGGTTGCCAATTCCAACAAGGGAGATTCCTGGAGATTTGGTGGTGGTGCCTGGAGGAAGTGGTGTTCAGGGAGGGAAAGGAGCTCAACAGGGATGTTATGTCACTCTAGGACCTCTCTTTTTTCTAGATTCTATGGTACACCATCCGTCTGCCCTCCGAAGCTGCCATTTCCTCCAGAGATCATTTGTAATTTCAGGAAAACGTCAGGTCCCACCTGGAGGTTGGTCGAACTAGAGAAGAGCATATTAACCATGATAGACCAAGGGATGGACTTGGTATAAGGCAGCTTTGTGTGATAATCAAAGTTTGCCTGTTTGGACATCTTAGCAAGCTATGGCTGAGGAAGGCATACATGATCCCAAAGGGGCATTTCTGATTGTTAAACTGTGGTTTGCTATGATGGAGAATTCAGCTGTGGCCCTAGAAGAAACTGGGGATCTTTATTTGAAATGTCATTCCAGGCCATTCCATTCCATTTATTGCCATCACGTTGCAGCCAACCTAGTGTTTTCAAGACAAGAGATATTCAGAGATGGTTTGCCATTGTTTCCCTCTGCATAGCACTCCTGGTATTCCTTCGAGATCTCCCATCCAACTAGTAACCACAGCTGACCCTACTTAGCTTCTGAGGTCTGACAAGATTGGGCTAGCCTGGGCTATCCAGGTCAAGGCATTTCATTTAAGGAGCTCAGGGTGATTTCCCCTTCCTTCATTTTATCCTCACAACAATCCAGTGAGGTAGGTTAGGCTGAGAGTGTGTGATTGGCCTACGATCCAGGGCTATTTTTGGGCAGGAACGCACAGGAACGGAGTTCCGGCTGGCTCCCAAGTTGGCCACATATTAGCATAACAGGCCACACCCAGCAGTAGAGACTCATTAGGACTGGCTACATTAGGGGTGTGTGGCCTAACATGCAAAGGAGTTCTTGCTCCAAAAAAAGCCCTGGGTTTTGACAACAAACAAGGTAAACAGAATAAGAAGCAAAAGGTGGGTGTGGCTGGATGACCACACTTCTGGTAACATGGGAATGCGGTCTAATATGCTAATGAGCTGCTCGGTCAGGGGTGTGGCCTAATATGCTAATGAGTTTCTGCTGCTGGGTGTGGCCTATTATGCTAATGAGCTCCTGCTGGACTTTTTCTACAAAAAAAGCCCTGCTAAGATCAACTACTGGAGCCGGGTTCCCAACACTGCCACGGCAAATGCCAGGGGATTTTAGTGGTGGTGCCTTGAAGAGGGTGGAGTTTGAAGAGGATGTGATGTCACTTTGGAGTGACATTCTAGGCTGCCTCCCCTAGTCAACATGGTCCTTACCACAGAAGAAGAAGAGAAGAGATTGGATTCATACCCCGCTCTTGACTCGGAGTCTCAGAGCGGCTTACAAACTCCTTTCCCTTCCCTACCCTGTGAGTTAGGTGGTGCTGAGAGAGCTGACAGAAACTGTTCTTTCAAGAACAGCTCTGACAGGACTATGGCTTGCCCAAGGTCATCCAGCAGGTGCAAGTGGAGGAGTGGGGAATCAAACCCGGTTCTCCCAGATTAGAGTCCGTGCACTTAACCACTACGCCAAACTGGCTCTCAGCTTCTCAGGGGCAGGAAATTAGGGCCGGAGCCTGGTAATTCCCCACCATGAGCAGGTAAATGGGGATTTAAGCCCACCCCTTCCAAGGTCACACCAGCAGCTGCATGTGGAGTAGTGGGGAGTACCAAGGATGGGAGATCACCAAGGAATACCAGGATCACGATGCAGCAGCAGGCAATGGCAGGGCACCTCTGACCACCTCTTGCCTTGAAAACCCCTTGGGGTTGCCAGAAGTCAGCTGTGACTTGACAGCAGAAAAAGGGCGTTTCTTCACACTCTTGGAGTGTGAGATGCCTCCAGCTGCCCAGTGCGTGCTTCTTCGCCTGGCCCAGGCTTCAGCTCCAGCACTCCACTTCCTTTGTTCTTAGGGTGCTGGAAGTGGGTAGGTCCACTCAAGGGGGTCCTGGCCTCATTGTTCTGCTTACTGTGGAGTTGGAGCCCTCAGGACTAGCGAGGGCCACCTCAGCCCATGAAGAGTCTTCCTCTGAAGTTGGGTCAAGGCCAGGACCGGTCCTCCCAGTCACCAACTACAACTGCTTAGGTCAGGAGGCAAGCCTCCCAAGCCCATCGCCCCAAGCAGCTGCTGCTCTGAGTGGCAACAAGAGAAAAGTTTTAAAAACCCAACAATGTCACCAACATTGCTGTATCAAGAAGGAGGAGGAGAATTTATACCCCACCCTTCACTCAGAGTGGCTTACAATCTCCTTCCCTTCCTCTCCACCACAACAGACACCCTGTGAGATGAGTGGGGCTGAAACACCTCATCTGAAAACTGCCCTTGAGAGAACAGCTCTGAAAGAACTTATGACTGACCCAAGGTCACACCAGCAGCTGCATGTGGAAGAGTGGGGAATCAAACCCAGTTCTCCCAGATTAGAGTCCGCGCTCCTAACCATTGTACCAAACTGGCTCTCTGATTTGCTATGCAAGTTTCCTTTGCTCACACTTCAGTGTGTTTCAAAGTGTTTTAATCTCCTGGCGGCTGTGAGCTTAAAAAAAAAGTTTTCAAAGTCAGTGGGGAGGGCACTCCTTTTGTCTTTGTCTTACAGACCTGGATTTTATTGCTTTTTAAATGTGTAGTAAACCCATCATCAGGATCCAGGATGCTATAAAGCCAATCAATTAATCAGTCAATTTATATTATATATCAGAGAACAGTTTCTTAAGAAAGGAAAACGAGACCCATCAACACATAAATGGGGAAAGAATAGCAGCAAACTGTTCCTCATGAGAAGAATGTGTCGTGGAAACAATCTTAGTACATAAAAACACAGCATTGTGAAATAAAAACAGGCCGGTCAGACAGGGTGGGGGAATCAAAAGTCAAGCCAAGGTCAGGTAACCAATGGGTAAGAGGCAGGCATCCCGTTGAGGGTAACGGGTCCCCAATTGTGTTGAGCCTGTTGGCATTTTTGGCATTTTGGTAATTTTGAATTTTGATCATGAGGAGCGGATGCCACCATATAATGACTGCTGGGCTGGGGTGACTGGGTGTTTGTGTGTGTGTATCATAAGAACGGCTGCTCCAGGATGCTGGGGCCACTTTCAGAAATGCCAAGAGCCTTGACTTCAAGCACCCCCCTGTCAGCTCTGTGCTTTGGAGAAAAAGAAAACGGGCACCAGGAGGCCCACCAGCAAATGCCACGGCGCCCACGGGCGTCCTGTTGGGGATCACTGCTGTAGGGCCTGGGAGACATTTTCAAAGTCAGGAAATGTGAGGAAGCGCTGCTCCTTGGCAAAGACCCACAGCCAGGGGTCATTTCGTAGAAAAAGAGGTGCAGGAGCTCATTAGCATAGCTCATTAGCATAGCTCATTTGCATATGCCACGCCCCCTGAAATCACCGGAAGTGTGTCAGAAGGCGACACCCACCGCTCAGGCTCCACTGGACTGTTTTGGATTGCTAGCTATTAAAGAGGGGGGGGGACATGCAGATCTGTCCTCACAGAGGAGGGAGAGCTTGTACCTGAAGAAAACTTGGTCTTAAAGGTGCCACTTACTGCTTTGGACCGGGGGGGTTCTGCAACTTACCTGGCTGCTTCTTGCTCTTACTGAGGGCTGCTGGGAGCAGGGGGTGGGGCTTGTTGCATGTGCCCGCCCCCTGGGCTCTTTACTGCCGAAGCTCCGCTCCTGTGCGCTCCTGCAGGAAATGACCCCTGCCCACGGCAACCCTACTTCCCAAATGTCCCGTTGTCAACTGCCTTGCTCGTGCCTTGCAAAGGGAACGCCATGGCTTCCTTGACGGATCGCTTCCGGTGATGTCAGGGGGTGTGGCATATGCTAATGAGTTATGCTAATGAGTTCCCCTAGCTCTTTTTCTACGAAATGACCCCTGCCCACCAGCAAATGCCACGGCGCCCACGGGCGTCCTGTTGAGGATCACTGTTGTAGGGCCTGGCAGACATTTTCAAAGTCAGGAAATGTGAGGAAGCGCCGCTCCTTGGCAAAGACCCACAGCAACCCTACGTCCCAAATGTCCTGTTGTCAACTGCCTTGCTCATGCCTTGCAAAGGGAGCGCCGTGGCTTCCTTGACGGATCGGAGGCAATCAAGCCACCCTGTGGTAGAAAACTCAACATGCGATAAAGAGCCGATGCTAAGCTGGCTGGCTGTGTTCACGCATGATTGCTTCTCGCAGACCCCAGATCTGCAGTTGTCTTTGCTTTATCTTTCAGGCACTCTTGAGGGACAAAAGACCTAGAAGTTGCTAAATTGACTGAATTCTTTTCCAGTGCGGGATTTTGCCATTTCTTTTCAGCCACTGCTCCCCAAATGGAGACACTTCTGCGAATCAGCCTGATAAAGTGAGCCAGCTGCCTGAGTCCTGCGGCGAATGAGTAAATAGTCTGGCTGGCGTGGATGTGGCCAGCATGCTGGAGTGTTTATTAACCCTGCACTCCCGCCGGCCTTGCAGGTCCACCGCCGGGCCCCCAACACTTCCGGTGATGTCAGGGGGTGTGGCATATGCTAATGAGTTATGCTAATGAGTTCCCCTCGCTCTTTTTCTATGAAACAACCCTTGCTCGGAAGTGACATCATTGCATCAGGCATGTTGGGGGCGGACCCCTATCATTCGATGGAAAACCATAGAGTTTTCCCTTGAATGATAGAGCGTTCCCCCCGCAATGTGCTCAGCGCGATGACATTACCTCCAGGTGATGTCATCATGCCGGGCACGTTGCCATGATCCTGGCACTTTGGGGGTGGGGTTCCCCCTGGTGGCTGGATCCGGGCCGGCAGCTAAGGGGCCCATTGAGTGGGCAAACCCCTGCCCGCCTGGGGGACCTGGCAATCGTATTATGCAACCCTAAAAACAGACTCGTTTCGGCCTACTTTGTCCTCTTCAGTGGTCAAGCATAAATGTGAGAATTATGTTCATCGTCATATCTTCTGTGCAGTACCAAATGGGACTGCCTCAAGGCAGGCCTGCCATGGAGAGGATTCTGTAAGCTTCTAGAAGTTACAGCTGCACGCTCCAGTTTGGTGTAGTGGTTAAGTGCGCGGACTCTAATCTGGGAGAACCGGGTTTGATTCCCCACTCCTCCACTCGCACCTGGCTGGATGACCTTGGGCAAGCCATAGTTCTGATAAGAGCTGTTCTTGAAAAAGAGCAGTTCTTGAAAGAGCTCTCTCATCCCCACCTACCTCACAGGGTGTTTGTTGTGGGGAGGGGAAGGGAAAGGAGATTGTAAGCCACTCTGAGATTCCCTTGGGGAGTGAAGGGCAAGGTGTAAATCCAATCTCTTCTTCTTCTTCTTCCTACTTCCCTCAGCGTGAGAGAGAGCCGAGGCTAAGGCACTCTCCTTTTAATCCATGTTCACCATGGTGTCCTCCAAGCAACTGTGCACTAAAATCAGATTCAACCTTCTTTTTAATCCAGTTTCCCCCCCCATACGGTACTAAAATTGAGTTCAACTTTCTTTTTATTCTGGTCCCCCCCCTCCCGAATTCTGCATTACATTCCCTCCCTTCCGTGGTCAGACTGGCTTCAGCCTGCTGTTGCCCCGGGGTTATTTGGATGCTGTTTTGCCATGGACTTAAATTGCCCTGACTCAAACACTGAGAAAATCCAGCATGGCCGGCAAATACGGAAAGGACCTAAATTTCTGCTCAAACGATCACATGACAAGGGGAGGGGGTAGCACTCTTCCCTCTGTCCTCTTTCCGCCACCGTGGAGGATGTTTATCTGGTTAACACCCATACTGGGGAAGGAGGAAGGGATTTGTGCCTGCATAGAAGACTCTCGATGCACATGATTACAGGTAAGTGCAACCATGTTTTCTGGCAGATATCAATAATAATAATAACAATAATAACAACAACAACAATAATAATAATACTTTCCATTTATTAATCGCTTTCCCCAGTGGGCTCAAAGCGATGTACAGTTACTCAGTATAGACAGGGGACTAACAATGTTTGTAGGGGATAGGGAAGACTACATATATTCATTTTTTTTTAATTGCACGCACCGTCACTGCCCGGTATAGACGTCTTTCTGGCTTGGCTCTGTCATTTTCCACAGGGCTGCTTGTTGGCCAGGCTTCAGGACCCATATGTCAATCGCCACACTGCCACCGCCTGGCCGGAACATCCATTGCAGGGATTCTTTCGTAGCCCAGAAGCTGTTTCGCCTTCCAAGCCTCGACCAGGACATCCGACCATCAGCTAACACCCTCCCACAAGGGAGATTGGCGTGCCCACTCTCTCTAAGGACTCAATGACTCAAGGGAAGAATGTACTTGACAGGCCTCAATGGTATCGCCTTGTGTTCAAATCAGATACATGTAATTCAGATGGTATTACAATTATATACCTTCCTTGTGTGAAAATGGAGCCAGTGTAACCTAATAGTGTGTGTGTGTGTGTATACACACACACACACACACACACACACTAATGCTAATAATAATAATTGAGGGCCACAGGGGCTCAGAGGTTAAGACACTGAAGCTGCTGACCGGAAGGTCTGTAACTCGGCAGTTCGAGACCCTAGTGCCGCATGACAAAGTGATTGTCATGAGCGACGATGATGGCGCTGAGTCTCCACCTGAGTTGGCATCGCAGCCGGAGGCGCCGGCATTGCCGGAACCAGAAGCCGGCCCCTCTGACTCCTCACGAGTGGACGGCTCGCCAGCGCCTGAGCCTGCAAACCCCACGCTTGGTCCTGCAGCAGCCGAGGAGGCACAGGTGCAATCTGGGAGCCCACCTGACTCACCTCCACGGGTGGTTCAGCTAAGGGAGCGGCTTCGCAGAGACTTAGCCACCTGCTGTCGAGATGCATGCTGGTAGGGAAGGCGAGCGCCAGGTCCTGAGTATTAGCGGGAGCGCCGCCGCCGCCACGGGAAGCCTGGCCGGAGGTCTATATAACCCCCACTCAGGATTGGGCTCTCGTGGAAGCAACGAGTCGCCTCCATGCGTGCCTCGCATCCACCTTCAGCTCCTGTCCTCCTTCTCCGGGGATAACATGGGTCTCCGGGGGTAACGTGGCCACTTGATGGAACAACTAATTTCATGCAGGTTTTGACTTTCAAGAAGCCCTGTTGTAAGGACTCCCCCCCCCCCAGAAGGAGCAAAACCCCATCTCAGAATCCCCTGATGAGAAACTTAATTCCCTTCTCTGAAGGTTTGTTAAGCCTCATGTTAAATGTCCCTAAGTGAACATCCCTTCATATTGTCTGAAGTGTTTAAACAGTATGAACTGAAGAGCGCTTTGAGAGTCTGAGTGTCACTCCAGGAAAAGTGGAGGACGCTAATCCCTGAAGATTATGAAAGCCGGAGGAACTCGACCTGGGAAGAAACTGATTTGGAGGCGGGATTGTACTTGTGGGTCTAATCTTCTTTAACTTGTGGAATTTGACTGTCTCTTAAAGCTTTAACTCCCCCCCCCCAAATGACTTATGAATTAAGACCAAGTGCACCAGAACTTAATATCAGGAAAGCTATATTTCAGAGGAAAATCACTGTATATGCAGCTATCAGTTTATTCCTTTCTGTTTATTCACCACATGGATAGCTCCCCCAAAGAACTCAGAGTTACACAGTTGGCATTATCGTATTTTCCCTTCACAACAATCTGCTGCAGGAGGCAAGGAAGGGGGAAGGGAGTTACATAGCAAGGCAGTGACAAGAAAAGACCCAGGCCTGGGATGTAACAGATCGTATCCTCAAGTGTGAGGCAATGGCTAGGAGACCCTGTTGTGAGGAGCACAGTTCACACAGTTTCATATTGGAAGAGAAAGTTCTTCAGTCTTATTCAAACTTTCTTTTGCCTTCTTAGATTCTCTCACATATTTCCAAGGACATTTTCACAGCCAGGAGGGCTAGAAGCTTGTACAATTTTTAAAAATGAAAACTACGGTTCTCATGAAGCTGAAGTCTGTGCCTAATGTCATGTCCTCTGAGGCCGCTGCTTCCTGAGGAATCAGAATATTTACTTAGATGCTTAAACCGTGCTTTTCTTTCCAACAGGGAACCAAAGCAGCTTCCGTGGTTCTTATCTCCTCCATGTTATCCTGAGGGAGGTTAGGCTGAGAAGGCTGGTCCAAGGGCACCCAGTGAGCTTCCGGGGCAGAGTAGAGATTCGAACCTGGCTCCCCCAAGTCAGAGTCCAACACTATGACCACAACACCACACTGGATCTCCAGTGTGTATATATGCCCAGTCCCATAGGGTCAACAAAGGGGCTGCGATGGCTCATGTGGTTAAGACGCTGATCTGCAGGCTGTGGAAGGTCGATAGTTCAGCAGTTCGAGACCCGAGTGTGCCACATGACGGAGTGAGCTCCCGTCTCTAGTTCCAGCTCCTGCCAGCCTAGCAGTTCGAAAGCAAGAAATTGCAAGTAGATAAATAGGTACCACTTCGGTGGGAAGGTAACAGTGTTCCGTGCGCCTTGGTGTTTAGTCATGCCGGCCACATGACCACGGAAACGTCTTCGGACAGCGCTGGGTCTTCGCCTTTGAAACGGAGATGAGCACCGCAACCCTGGCTTTCAAGCAAGGGAACCTTTACTTTTTATAGGGTCAACAATCAGTTTATCAAGTTTTATTCAGTACAGTCAAAAAGAGAATTTATCCCAGTGGCATGAAGATGGTGACCCAGTACCTTGGCCAACACCACAACATGCCATCTAAAAATAAGCATTGAGGCAATGCAGAACAATAGCTGCACTCAGGATCCAGTTTAGGATGATATATGGGAAGCACAGAATCTATGGAATCTTTGGCCGTCATACAGAGGTACAGTGTGAAACACTATGCCCTTTTTGGAGACACCCAGTCTTCCAGCGTTTCACACGGAGAACAGAAGGAATCTCTGGAACTTGGGGGGCGGGGGGAGTGAACTCTTCATCTGCTGTGCCGGATCCTGGCACTGGGGCCAGAATGAAGACGCTATACAGCAAAGTTTATGCCTTCCCTGGCAGTTGAGTTAAGCAACGTCAGCCCTGGCTAATATTTGGGTGGGAGACTTCCAAGAAATTCCAGGGTAGTGATGCAGAGGCAGGCCATGGCAAACCACCTCTGTTCGTCTCTTGCCTTGAAAACCCTACAGGGTCACCACAAGTCATCTGTGACTTGGTGGCACTTTCCACAACCAAAATCAAGTCAAATAGTTGGTTGGTCTTGTTCAGTCTATCATCTCTTTTGACAGGCAGCAGCTTTCCAAGGTCTCAAGGGCAGGAAAGTCTTTCTCAACATCTACTATTTTTTTGTTGTTCAGTCGCACAGTCGAGTCCGACTCTTCGCGACCCCATGGACAGATCACGCCAGGCCCTCCTGTCTTCCGCCGTCCTCTGAAGTTGGTTCAATTTCATGTTCGTTGCATCGATGACACTGTCTAACCATCTCATCCTTTGCCGTCCCCTTCTTCTTTGACCTTCAATCTTTCCCAGCATCAGGGTCTTCTCCAGTGAGTGCTCCCTTCTCATTTGGTGGCCAAAGTATTTGAGCTTCAGTTTCATTATCTGGCCTTCCAGGGAACAGTCAGGGTTGATTTCTTTTAGGATTGACTGATTTGATCTTCTTGCAGTCCAAGGGACTCTCAAGAGTCTTCTCCAGCACCATAGTTCAAAAGAATCTATTCTTTGGCGCTCGACCTTCCTTATAGTCCAACTCTACTATAGGAAAGCCTTTAACTGAAGATGCCAAGGACTGAACGCAGCACCTTTCGCCCGCAAAACAAATACTCTGCCTACTGCAGCCAAGGGCCACCACAGACTTCTGGGCAGAGATTCTCCCTATTTCCCCTCTTTCCACCAAGACTCATCGCAATCTTCATATGAAAACAATTCATGTCATTTGTCTGGATCCATGGACCCCCCAGGGGTTGTACTAATATAGGTTGGGCTACCTTAAGGAATTAGGAAACTAAACAGAAAAGATTAACTGAGTGAAATATTACATTGCATGATGTCCGAAGTGGAGAATGCGGGATGCATTACAACTGTTTCCTTGCTAAAGGAGAAGTTGTGGGTTTGATATTCCAAAATAAACAAGAAAGCCCATATACAACAGAAAGAACCGTAGTAAATACAGAGATATTACAACAGCCAGCCAGCCAGCCAGCAGTTATCAGTGAGTGCTGCAGAGAACGGGACAAAATTTAGATAAAAGCTTGAATTCTACCAAGCAGCTAAAGGAGCAGAAGATGGAAGTGATAAAATTAAATGCTCCATTTGGATGGTATCGATTCCTGTGCTTGCTGTTCAGTATTATGACATCATTCTGTTTACTTTGTGATTCCTTTTTGGATGAGGGCACCTGTGTGGCTTAATTCCTTCACTCTCCAATGCCCCAATGGATCATTATCACACAGCAAAGCTTTATTGGCCACCTTCTGTTGTGATGTCATCCCATTCCATTTGCTGCTCCTGTGTGAAGAAGTTGTAAAAAAGGTGTTGAAAACACAGGTGCTATTCTTGAACAGGCCTGGAACAAGAGGAATATTAGCACAGTGTAAATTTCAGGAACATTTTTTTAACCCAGCCATATTTTTGGCCCCCAAATCAAAAACTGGAGAGTGTTTGGCCCAGCACTGACTACAGCTTGCTTCAGAATGTCAAGAGCAAAATGCTTATCTCCAGGGACAAAAAGAATTCTTACAAGTTCCGGCGTTCTTCCCTTACACACTTAAATTACTCAGACGGTTTCTTTGTGCCTGCCTTCCCTGCAACAATAAACTACTTTGGAAAGGTTATTTGACTGAATTCACTGTCAGGGCTTTGAGACGTACCCACTAAAGTGGCGCCGTGTGTTCTATTAAACCGCTTCCGCCTTCCCATCCCAGAGGTGACTGAATGTAAGTGGAATGGAGCAGATGAACAGATTTCTCAAGTTGGTGGAGTGCCTTTGGATCCTTGAGGATAAAAGAGGCTATAGAAATACAAGATATTATCGCTGTCCCTCTTATCAAAAGTACCACACTGGTCTCTCCACTTGCTTCCTCAGAGTCCCTTTGGTACCTGGTTTTTCTTACCTGGCCCCATTTCAGAAAAAAAGATTGGATTTGAAGACATTTATCATTTCCAGGAGGTTACAAACCTCTTGTAGAAACATAAGCAGTAGCATACTTCAGAGTTAGTGAAGAAATGGGTTTTACGAAGTCAAATAAAAAGTTCACTTCAGTGAATGGCTGCCGGAGTCCAAGCTGCCATCAGCTGTCTGAAAGAAGAGGCGTCATCATTTTTAAACCGCAAATTAAAAAATACAAACCATCTTCAGTGCGGGGCTAATGCCGCATCAAATCAACCTAGTAATTGTGCCAAGGCAGTTTTCGAAGAGGCATGCGGCATGTGGCACCTGGCATCCAAAAATAAGGTGACCGTCAAAGCAATCGGCGGCACGTACAGTACGTGGGGGGAACCTGGGCTGAATGAGCACATTTTGTGCCATATGAGTGACTGGATTCCTCCATTACCTGTGATAAATGTAATAAAAAAGAAGTAGAGAAGGAAATGCGGCTAATGGCTCCTTTTGTGCCAGCAGATTGTTCATAAGAGGAAAGTCACTGGAATAAAAGAGAGAGGTGGGAGGGAGGTTTTCATCTCACACACAATTTCTTGCGTTGGCTTCCTTTGTTCAAAGTGGAATAATTTAAGCCTCGGAGTTTCAGCTTGCTTAAAAGGCACCATGTGGGTGGCTTTGAGAAGTCATAGAAGCCTCGAGAGGCCAAAGAGGCCTTGGGAGGCCCCCAGATCATATGGACATGAGTAGAATAGTCCATCTAGGCCATAGGGTTGCCAGGTCCCTTGAAGATGCCGGCAGGGGGATAGGGGGACGCTCCGGGAGTTGAAAGCATTCTCATGCAACGTCCCTGCGTCACCAGAAGTGATGTTGCGTGATGTGCTGGCATCACCCGCAAGTGACTGTCAGGACCCACAGCCAAACAACAGAGCACACACTTCCAAGAAAGGTTTTACTTTATTGTTAATACTATGGTTGCAGTAACATGGTCACTGTTAGGAATGGCGAGTATGGAACAAGCATATAGTGATATAGAGGATTCAACAGCCCCCCCCAGCTGTGAGCCAATCAGCCCATTTCCCGTGGGCGGGAAAGAATAACCGATGGTCGAGGCTGAGAAACAAAACTAGTCCCACAGTTAATTAATGTGGTGACACTACACAGACAGGAGTACAAGACAGGAGTACAAGGTCACTGATAACGATGAGAGAATCAGGAGAGGGAAGGAATGTGGCACCAGCTTGTACAGAGGTCAGGCAGGCGAGCATCAGGCCTATAAACCATATGGCAGCCTAGCTGACATTCTGCCCACCCAAAAATCAATCTCCCAGTTTGCCCGGGAGACCTCCCGGTTTTCCCGGAAACTCCCAGTGAAACTCCCGCAACAGCTGAGGGGCCCGAATATCCCCTACTTCCACCCATTCCCAGTGCTGGGGTCCAAAGTCAACCCATTCAATCAAATAAAACAGTTTGCCACGTTTGAATTTAGAGTCCAGGATCTTTGACACCTCAAAATGTTCCTCACCCTCTACCATGAGGGGGTTTTTTAACCGATTTCACAGGCCGCCAGGGGCTCGGACCTGGGTCCCGTTTCAGGAGGCTGAAATGAAACACAGAATGGATATTTCGCATGTTTTTAGGAAGTTCTAGATCCACAGCAACCTCATTGATGAGACGTTTGACCTTAAAAGGGCCGATGAACTTCCAGCCCAGTTTGCGGCTGGGTTGTAAAACCTTGATGTTCTTAGTCGAGACATAAGCAGAGTCTCCAGGCTGCAGAGCCCAACCCTCCACCCTTCTCTTGTCAGCCTGAGCCTTGTAAGTCTGGCCAATTGTCCTGCTGGTAGTTGGTGAAGCAACGCAAATATTGTTCCAATGTGTGATTCACATGTTTGGTCTTCCCATCAGTCTCGGGGTGATAAGAGCTACTCATGGCCCGCTCGACCCCCATAAGTTTCAAATTGCATCCCCCAATCGGAAATTATTCTGCCCGGGAGCATGTGAAGGCGGACCATGTGTTGCAAAAACGCCTTTGCCAATGCCTTAGCCATAGGCAAGGAAGCAAACAGAACGAAGTGCGCCTGTTTAGAAAACAGGTCCACAATCACCCAAATAACCGTCATGGATTTACTGGGAGGCAAGTCCGTGATAAAATCCATAGAGATCACCTCCCATGGGCGGCTCAGAGTCAGGAGAGGTTTAAGAAGCCCTGGTGTTTTACCCGGCCTGGGCTTACACATTACGCAGGTCTGACACGAGTGAACAAATGAGGACAAGTCTTTGCGCATGAGAGGCCACCAAAATTGCCTTTGTAAAAGTTGCAAGGATTTGATGAACCCGGTGTGGCCAGCAAGTTTGGAGCCATGCACCGCCGCCAAGACTTCCCCCACAAAGTTTTGGGGATAAGAACATAAGAACATAAGAGACGCCAATGTTGGATCAGGCCAAAGGCCCATCCAGTCCAACACTCTGTGTCACACAGTGGCCCGAAATACCAGTGCCATCAGGAGGTCCAGCAGTGGGGCCAGGACATTAGAAGCCCTCCCACTGTTGACCCCCCCCAAGCACCAAGAAGACAGAGCATCACTTGCCCCAGAGCCCCTAGCTATACCTTGTGGCTAATAGCCACTGATGAACCTCTGCTCCATATGCTTATCTAATTCCCTTTTGAAGCCGTCCATGCTTGTAGCACCCACCACTTCCTGTGGCAGTGAATTCCATGTGTTAATCACTCTTTGGGTGAAGAAGTACTTCCTTTTATCCGTTCTAACCCGACCGCTCAGCAATTTCATGGAGTGCCCACGAGTTTCATGGAGTGCCCACGAGGGATGAACAGTTTCGTGTCGCAGTACCAACAACCATCAGATTTCAGCTACAACCCCCCCTTCCCGGTCCACCTCTGCTTTGTCATCATCAGAGAAAGCCGAGGTAATTTGACAGTCCAGGTCATCCCTCCCACTTGGCGGGGAGGAGAGGCGGGTCCAGACTGCTGAGGTGGGGGGGATGGACCCACCTGATTCTTAGTCATCACTGCCCCACCAAGCTGTGAGGGCGTGAACATGGAGTCCAAAATCTCCTCCCTCTGGCTGTCGTGTTGCAAGAGGCGGGATAGTGCATCGGCTAGAGAATTTGCCGAGCCCGGGAAATGATGAAGCGTGAATTGGAACTTGGAAAAGAAGTCGGCCCAACGCAATTCCTTGGCATTGAGGGTACGTTTTTTTTAACACTTCCAGGTTTTTATGATCTGTCCAGACCTCAAACGGCCCCTTGGCCCCCTCCAACCAGTGCCACCATGTAGAGAGCACTAGCCGGATTGCCCCACCTACTTGTCCCACACCGACCAGTGGCGTTCAGTCTCATTAAACTTGTGGGATACATATGTCAGGGGGTGCAACCTCCCATCCTTCCACTCCTGTAGGATCGCCCCACCCATGGCGACGTCGGAAGCGTCAACTTGCACAATGAATTTTTTATTCTCATCGGGGTGGGCCAAGACTGGTTCTGAGGTGAAGAGTGTTTTGAGGTGGTCCAACGCCTCCTGACATTTGTTCGTCCATAGTAACTTAGCGCCTGGCTCGGTTGCTTCTGGGCCCTTCACTTTGGTTTTCAACAGATCAGTGAGGGGCAAGTTAACTTGGGCAAAGTTGGGCAAAAAATTTCAATAACAATTGGAAAATCCAAGGAAGGATTGTAGCTGGCGGCGGGTGTGGGGAGCTTCCCACCCCAGTACATCACAGACCTTCCCCGGGTCCATTTCTAGCCCCTTTTCTGAGATCCTATATCCCAAGAAGTCAATGGCCATTTGATGAAATTCACATTTAGAAAGTTTCGCAAACAGTTTGTGCTTGTGCAACCTCCCTCACCACCTCCCTCACCAGTTTCACATGTGAGGGTAAATCGGGAGAGTACAGCAAGATATCATCTAAATAGACAAGGACACCTTTAAACAAGTGCTTGTGTAACACTTCATTGATCAGGTTAATGAAAACTCCCGGAGCGCCCTGGAGACCGAATGGCATCACCCTATCTTTGAACTGCCCCAGGGGAGTGTTGAAAGCCGTCTTGTGCTCATCCCCCTCTTTTATGCGCACTCTGAAGTACGCATCCCCTAGGTCTAATTTGGAAAAGATTTTCCCTTTAGATGCCTCGGCCAACAGGTCTTTAATGAGTGGCATGGGGTAGGCATTGGTAGACAACACTGCATTTAAGCCCTGATAGTCTAACAGAATGTCAGGACCCACTGCCAAACAACAGAGCACACACTTCCAAGAAAGGTTTTACTTTATTGTTAGTACTATGGTTGCAGTAATATAGTAACTGTTAGGAATGACGAATATAGAACAAGCATACAGTGATATAGAGGATTCAACAGGGCCCCCCCACACACCTGTGAGCCAATCAACCCGTTTCCCATGGGCGGGAAAGAATAACCGATGGTCGAGGCTGAGAAATGAAACTAGTCCCACAGTTAATTATTGTGGTGACACTACACAGACAGGAGTACAAGCAGGAGTACAAGGTCAGCGATAACGATGAGAGAATCAGGAGAGGGAAGGAATGTGCGCCCAACTTGTACAGAGGTCAGGCAGGCGAGCACCAGGCCTATAAACCATATGGCAGCCTAGCTGACAGTGACGTAGGCACGTCAGTGACATTGGGGGCAACACTCTGGTTTTGGGGCAAAACTCTATGGTAAAACCAGCCTCAAACCATAGAGTTTTGCTCAAAACCAAAGCCACCACCCAAAGTCACCAACGTACCTACGTCACTTCCAGGTGGCACGGGCACTTCTGGTGACATTGCTGTTGGCAGGGGGAGTTTCCTCCCGCCAGCCAGCTGGCAGCAGGCAAGAGCGCGCAAAAGCAGGGGACCCCCTGCCCCCAACTGGGGAATGGCAACCCCACCAGACCACCTTCCATCTAGTCATACACAGTGGCCATCCAGTTACTCTGGAGGGCCAACAACAGGGCAGAGAGGTCGAGACCTTGCCCTGATGTTGCCTCCTGACTCTGGCATTCAGGAATTTACTGCCTCTGAATACAGAGGTTCCTTTTAATTACCAGATCCAACTTTGGGGTGCTCTCTTGCATAAACAACAAACTGCAACATACGAGCATCCCTGGATTGTATAACTTCAGACTTCAGGTAGAAAAATGGTGCTTTGTGAAGACACCTTCACAAGGATCATTGGTCCATCCTTCTCAATATCGTCTACTCGGACTGGCTGGGTATCTGGGGTCTTTCTCAAACCCTTGTAGAAAGTGCTGATGTCCCATTTGTCCCTGTGCAGTGGCGAAACTGATTTCCCCCCAGAGAAATGGATTCCTGGAGCAGGTAATGAAATGATGTGGGAAGGCATGAGGCCCCCATACGGCTGTGCAATAATGCACATGCGCAAAATAACTTTGATAACGTGGACTTATACATCAAAATGTAAGACTTTAATTTTAATGTGTTTTTATTTATGAACATTTTTAATGAATATATATTTCATATAAACCCTCCTTTTCTCTCCAATGGGGACCCAAAGTGGCCTACAGCATTCTCCCCTCTACAGCATTCACAACAACCCTGTGGAGTAGGTTAGGTTGAAAGTGTATGGCTGGTCCAAGGTCACCCAGCAAGCTTCCATGGCAGAGTTGGGACTCCAGCCTGGCTCTCCCCGATCCTAGTCCAGCACTTTAACCAGTGTCTAACCACACTGACTCCATTTACAAATATACAAACTACATAAATATATACAATTATCATATCCCAATGAGGATGTGAAAAATCTAAAAAAACCCACCCTCTATAACCTATACTAACACAAATTAAAATCTTGTGCTAAACATTATTTAATCTATACATTGTTCTGTAAACATTTCTTGTTTCTCCCTTAGATACTTAGCAGCTGTTATTTTATTCATAAGCATCATGTAACATTTTCCGAAGCCATTCATACTAATGTGGGAGAATTTTCCTTTTCTGGAATGGAGCAATTAAGATTCTGAACGCTGCCAACATATTTTGTGTTGCTGTTCTAAATTTGCATGGTACTGATGTACAGTTGGTGGAAAGAGCGGACAAGTTGCAGCTGACTTATGGCAGCCCCCAAAGGCTTTTCAAGGCAAGAGACTTTCAGACATCATTTGCCATCGCCTGCCTCTGCATAGCAACCCCGGACTTCCATGGTAGTCTCCCATTCAAGTACTAACCAGGGCCGACCCTGCTTAGCTTCCAAGATCTGATGAGATCAAGCTAGCTTGGGTCAGCTAGAATCCCTAAAAGAGCCAAAGGTGGAATTTTACCCAGCATATCGCTTATGCATTCACATACTTTATTCCAGGACATAGCTTTGATTTATAATCACAGGGTGACTTACTGGTTTGCTCACTATTTATTTATATGGTTGGATACCAAAGGGCATGTGGCGATGACAGGTCGGTGGCAGGAAGGGGAACTGAGACTTTCAGGCTCTGGGAGAAAGGGCATGCATGAAGCATTGTTGACTGAAGTGTACAGTACTGTTTGAATATATGGCAAAGTAACCTGATGAACAGGCCCAAACTGCTCACAAGCAGCCAGATGATAATTGAAAAATAGGCTCCTTGCTTACAACTGACAACACAGATTCAGGTGGGTAGCCATATAGAACAAAGTTTGAGTCCAGTGGCACCTTTAAGACCAATGAAGTTTAATTCTGGGTATAAGCTTTCATGTGCATGCATAGCTCTTCAGATACAAAACAGAATGTGAATGTGTTTAAGCATCCTTCCTTATGACAGAAAATACCATGTGCCAATCTTACATCTGGCTTCTCAATAGGCAACTCCATAATGAAACTTCCATGCTCCCAAACTGTGAGCATTTAATAGAAACATGGCCTCGTTGCCCTCTCAGCACCCACACCCATTGACATCGAAAACTCCCATGTCTGGCCATTATTTTTTGCCAGTGTAGCTTTTAAAACTTTCATTTCCTATACAGTACTGTTTGTCAACATTCAGTTGCTGATGCATGACCCTGAACATTCTCCTCTTATTGCCTCCTATAGCTTTCCAAGTAGTGATTGCAAACCTGCCCACCAGGAAGGCCACTGGCCTTAAGTTTAGCAACAGAGAATTAACTGGCAGATTCAGTAGACAGTTGGAAACAAAACCCCAACCCAAAGTCCTATCTCCAGGTGCACTCGGGGCATTAGGCAGCATGCTTTGGGGCCTTGTCTTAGACTCTTATCACTGTAAGCGGTGGACCTACATTTCTGGGACCCTGAAGCTTGAACTGTTATGGGGGCCCCTTCTCAACCAGCAACAATAGAGTAACATCCAACAAGGTCCAAAGAGCCTTGCTGCCCTTGCAAGGACCTTGGGACCCAAATGGCAGAGAACAGGGAGGTGGGGTAGAGCCCTTGAAAACAGGCCAAAATGTAGACTATGAATCGATTCTAGTGAGTTCAGCGAGGCCATACAGCTGGGGGTTCGGGCGCTGCAAGCCCCTGAGAAAATTTTGAAATTTGACCAATTACAGGGACATTTTGAGGCCATATGAAACGGGTATTTGAACATATTCTAAGTTCAATATTAAGCACTTCAACCCATTGGCTTATGATTCTGTCACTAAAATAGCCTTATTTTAATTACAAACACTTGTAGCCAGTTTGGTGTAGTGGTTAAGTGCGCGGACTCTAATCTGGGAGAACCGGGTTTGATTCCCCACTCCTCCACTTGCACCTGCTGATGTGACCTTGGGTCAGTCACAAGCTCTGGCACAGCTGTCCTTGAAAAAGAGCAGTTTGTGTCAGAGTTCTCTCAGCCCCACCCACCTCCCAGGGTGTCTGTTGTGGGGAGGGGAAGGGAGAGGAGTTTGTAAGCCGCTCTGAGACTCCAAGTGAAGGGCGGGGTATGAATCCAATCTCTTCTTCTTCTTCTTCTTCTTAAAAAAAACACCATCACTTTTGTTGAAAAATCCACTCATTTTTAAAAAAATGTTGCTTCAGGGCCCCTCCAGGATTAGGGCCCCCGAAACGTAAGCTCCATTACCTTCGGAGTAGATCTTCCCCCGGTCACTGTGCCTTAGCGCTTCTCACATTGTCCCTGTGAGACAAGCAGCTGGTCCACCTGACACCTGAGAGACGTTGAGAGAGAGAGAGAGAGACATCACTTGCCTCCTTCCCTCAGCATGATGTAATAGGAAACATGCAGCTATGCAAAGGGATTGTCAAGTACAAAAAAAAAAAAGGCAGGAGGTCAGAAGAAGCTGATATTGGGACCAGAGCTGTGGCAGATGACCGTTCCAGACATCTGGGGCACAGTAAAGCCCTTCAGATACCATGTCATCTGTCACTTATGCTCTTGGCAAGGGCTGGAGAAGATGAGTCCCTAGAATTCACAGCGGGTGTCTCGCTTGGAAACAGAGAATGTCCTTTCCCCATTAAACTGGGATTACTCGTGTCCAGAGGGCAGACTGTGGTTTTTTTAAAAAAAAGTTAATAAAGTTAGGCTGTGAATGTCTTAGCAGTGGGTGGCCAGGGTACATAGCTGATGGTGGCGGGAGGGAGAGACAGGTGCCCACAACTCGTGTCAGCCAAGGTGATGTCCTTGAACGTCTCAGGCTTTCAGCCCTACTGGAATGGACTGATCTGGTACGGCTTAGAAGCCTGAACTAAGGATCTGGCTGGTTGAGTTCCAATCAAATTTAGCCCCGTCTCTGGCCTCTGACTCCACTTTCCCCAAGTTCCTTTGCTTATTTATTAACGTTCTGTCAATATCACATAGCTGTTCCCAGGGGTCATTTCGTAGAAAAAGAGGTGCAGGAGCTCATTAGCATAACTCATTAGCATAATATGTGCATATGTCACACCCCCTGACATAACCGGAAGTGTGTCAGAAGGCAACACCCACTGCTCAGGCTCCACTGGACTGTTTTAGATTGCTAGCTATGGTGGGGGGGCATGCAGATCTGCCCTCGCAGAGGAGGGAGAGCTTGTACCTGAAGGCGGGGGGGGGGCGGGGGGGGCTCTGCAACTTATCTGGCTGCTTCTTGCTCCTCATGGCCTGACTGAGGGCTGCTGGGAGCAGGGGGTGGGGCTTGTTGCATGTGCCCGCCCCCTGAGCTCCTTACTGCCAGAGCTCCGCTCCTGTGCGCCCCTGCAGGAAATGACCCCTGGCTGTTCCTGATCTACACCCTTTTGTGTTTTTAGAATGTGCCTGTGAAATAACCCCTGGCGGCAGGTTGGAGTCTGGGGACCCTCCAACGTCTCCTTTTTCTGGCCTGGCTTTAGCTAAGCCTCAGACAGGGAGCAGAAGGGAATTCTAGCTCACCATGAGCCCTCTTCTCCCTCGGCCAGCTTCCTTTCTCCACACCTTGCAGGGCAGGCTGTCTCTTCCTCCCTGGCTCTGCCTGAGCTGCTGACGGCTGGCCTAATAAAGGACTCCGGGAGCTGCTGGCCTAACAAAAGGACTCTCTTTGGGGGTAGGCCCATAGTGATTGAAGGAAATCTGGGCCAATGGCCTCCCTGGTGGGTAGGGTCGCCAGCTCTGGTTTGGGAAATACCTGAAGATTTTGGGGCTGGAGCCTGGGGAGGAGAGGTTTGGGGAGGCAAGAGACCTCAGTGAGTTATAATGCCATAGTGTTCATCTCCTAAAGCCGCCATTTTCTCCGGGGGAGCTGAGTTCTGTATCCTGGAGACCAGCTGTAATTCTGGAAGATCTCCAGCCACCACCTGGTGCAGTCCTCCCTGCTCAGGCTCTGCTTTCTCCTGAGGCTTTAAGAGGCTGCCCTGCTGGCGTGGTCAAGCCTTAGGCCGCCAAAGCCACTGCCGGGCTCCTCCTCCTCCTCCTCTGGTTGACTCCTGGGCACAGCCTACTGCCTGCACCGTGTCTCCCCTCTAAGGCCTGTACCAGGCCTGCTGGGGTCTGAGGCTGCTGCTGGCACATTTCAGGGCATGGACTCACCCTTGCTTCTTTCCCTGCAGCCCCAGTTTGTGTTGCCTGACTCAGTGGTGTCTGGGCAGGGCTGTGCAGCAGCAGAGTCCCATCAACCCAGCCTGCAAGTCTCTCTGGGAAAGGTGAGCATGGGGGTGGGGTTGCCACCCCTGGACCTTGCTATACGTTTTTGGTCAACATTCTGATGCAGGCACATTCACCATGAGCACGTAAAATGTTGGTGAACATTCCGTGACGTCACCCCAGCTCATTCTCTAATTAGAGGAGTTTCCAAAGAACAAGGCCGAGTGCCGAAGAATAGATTCTTTTGAACTATGGTGCTGGAGAAGACTCTTGAGAGTCCCTTGGACTGCAAGAAGATCAAATCAGTCAATCCTAAAAGAAATCAACCATGACTGTTCCCTGGAAGGCCAGATAATGAAACTGAAGCTCAAATACTTTGGCCACCAAATGAGAAGGGGGCACTCACTGGAGAAGACCCTGATGCTGGGTTGGCAAC
The DNA here is from genome assembly GCF_001447785.1 of Gekko japonicus. Lineage (NCBI taxonomy): Eukaryota > Metazoa > Chordata > Lepidosauria > Squamata > Gekkonidae > Gekko > Gekko japonicus. The sequence continues at coordinate 7,446 of NW_015163180.1, read as the reverse complement.
CCTACCCATCAACCCAGCCTGCAAGTCTCTCTGGCGCAGGTGAGCATGGGGGTGGGGGTTGCCACCCCTGGACCATGCTATACCTTTTTGGTCAACATTCTAATGCAGGCACATTCACCACCGGGATCTGGTCCATGGGGTCGCGAAGAGTTGGACTCGACTGTGCAACTGAACAAAAACCAAACAACAAGCTTTCCAGTTTTTAGCCTGTTACAGATATAAGACTCTGTGCTGTCCTCAGGCTAGGTAAGAGTGAACTGAACAGTTGAATGTACTCCTCCCCCCCTGTTTTTTTCATGAGTGATGGGCTTGATGGCAGATGCTTCACATTAGCATTATTTAGGCATTAAGAGACCTATAATTGGAGACGTAACATGTGTCCTCATCATAGCTGACCTTATTTATGGTGGGAGGCTGACATCTGAATGTCAAATTTGCATGTGACTTTTCTCCCCCTCCCCCCCATAAACACTTCAAGATGCAAATAAGCCTGAGGCTTTGAAAAAAAAGAATAAAGATAAATAAAATAGCTATTTTGATCAGCTCTGGGAAGATTTGTCTTTGCCCTCTTGGATGTGGAGACCGGCATTAAGATTAGATCCTGTCACTTAATGAGCAGCAGATTGAAAGAGAAAGACATTTGCAGATATGAATTTTGAACTGTAAGCAACTTGACATGCAAGAGAAGCACTCAGAGGCACATCAACATTCTGCAGTTTCTTGTGCAGCTGCAGACAAAAGTATTAGACTCAGACTATATAGACCCAGAAGACCAACTTATTGCTTAGAACAAGGATGGGCAATATCCCCAGACACACAAACATACAAGCCTTATACTGAATCAAACTATTGGTCCATCAAGGTCAGTGTTGTCTACTCAAGACAGGCAGCAGTTCCCCAATGTATCCGGTAGACGTCTTTCACATTACCTACTGCCTTCTCCTTTTTTCTTTTAAAACTGGAGATGCCAGGGATTGAACCTGGGACCTTCTGCATGAAAAGCAGAGGATCTTCCACTGAGCCACAGCTCCTCCCCTAGATGTGAAGGTGACTTATCCAGACAGTGTTCCGTAGCCAGGGTGCCGGTCTGCTTCATAACCACGTGGGCACCATCTAGAAGTAAGAGCATCACAGTTCTTCGGCACATGGGCTCAAGAATAGTATCACAGATACCATTAAGAGTAGCCAAGAAGGAACAAGTCCCGTGGACAGGAGCTCAAATAACAGCCGTGCTTTCGATAGGCTCAAAAAACTGGATGGCCAAATCTCCAATAGTGAAGACAGCATCTGTCTCTTCACACCTCTACTTTGTTTGAAGCTTTTGAACACTGGTGTGTGTTTACCTTTCAAGAGAATTGCTGCTTATCATCCCCGTGAAATGATCAGGACCTTTCCTGGCCCAGCCCCGCCACAGGAAAAAAAATTCATGGAAGAAGAGGATGACTCCTTGAGGGAAGAGGAGCCCTTTCATGGTTCCCACTACACCTGGGGCTTTGGGTACCCTGGAAGCTCCAGGGGGACACTCCCTGCCTCCTCGCCAACAAATACCCCTTCAACAGCTTCCAAAACACAGAGACTGGGAACCTCCTGAGTGGATCCACTAGCCTCTACTTCCCCTAGATGCTTCCCAGGAACAAAGAAGGTGGAGGGTCAGAGTCAAGGCCTGGAGAGGGCAAAATACAGATGCCATCTTCAAGGTGGGGCCTGAAGTTCTTCAGGAATTACAGCTGATCTCCAGACTATGGAGATCCGTTCACCTGGAGGACAAACTCTATGGTCAGGACAAACTCTATGGTATATCACAGATGAAACCCCTCCCCAAACACCTCTCTCCACAGGTACCACCCTTAAATCTCCAGTAATTTTCCAGGCCAGAGTTGGCAACCCCTACATCTGACAGCTTGAGTCCTTCTATGCTGCAGTCTCATTCAATAAGGAAAACATAACTCTTTAGATCTTGGCAGGACCAAGGACTTCACTCTGTCTACAGGGAATGGTTGGGATCTCAGTTTCCTATATGATCATTCAGTTGACCCTGATCTTCTGGTATCTATAATTCTATTTTGGTCATGGACTCCCCTGAACATTCCAACACGCTCCAAAATCAGTTCGCTCTCTGATCTGTCATTCAGAGGGTCTCCCTATCCACTGGCTGCTTTGCCAGAGTCCTGCCTACAACAGTCTAAACAGTTTGCTCTTCCTCCCCCCCCACAGCCAGTCAGAACACAGAGGTCATTTGCATATGTGGTCTGATTCGCCTTTGCCTCGGAACACAGAGGTCGTTTGCATGTGTGGCCTCACTGGCCTTTCCCTCTAACATTCTAAACAGTTTGCTGTTGATGTTCTGAGGTAAAATAAATTTCCCCTTAGTGTCTGTTGGGGGAAACCATGGTTGCAAATCTCCAGGTGAGGGCTGAAGATCACTCAGAATTACAACTGCTTTCCAGATGGCAGAGATCAGTTCCCCTGGAGAAAATGGTGGACTCTGTGTCCTTATATCCTGCTGAGATGGCCCCTGTATGACAGCCAATGTGACGTAGCAGTCAGGGCTTCAGCTCACGTTAGAGGCTGCAGGTGGTGGGGGTGGAAAGCTGAAGATTGAGGGGGAAATAAAGGTGGGTTGATGATTGGCTGGGAAGGAGATGGGGTTGCCAACTCCAGGTGGGAAATTCTTGGAGATTTGAGGGATGGAGCCTAGAGAGGGTGAGGTTTCAGGAGGGGTAGGACCTCAGACAGGTACAATGCCATAGATTCCACCCTCCAAACCAACCAGTTCCTCCTGGGGAACCATTGTTGCCAATCTCTGGGGGGGGGGGCCTGGCGATTAATCAGAATAACAACTGTTCCCC
>NW_015163180.1:0-4556 GCF_001447785.1 Gekko japonicus | reverse complement strand
CAGAGGTGGAGAGAACCATATCTGTTACCATGAGGCTGTCCTCCCATTCTACCCACTTGGGGCAGCAAAAGGACTTCAGACAGCCCTGCCTTATAACTAAGCAGAAGGAAAGAAACATGGCTTGCCTCCCTCCATTTTCCGCTTCCCTCTGCCGCCCCACCAGTCACATTCGGGACACTCATCTGGAGCTTCCTTTTAGATCTCGTTGTATTTCTTCCCACAACGGGCATTACTCCTAGTTTATGATAATGCTGAATTCGAATCAAAAGAGAATAAGTGGCTAATAGACAGTGGAACATCTAGTCACAGCACACAAGGCAAGGATTTCTTTGATGAACTTAATGGAAGTGAGAAAGGAGAAATAAAAATGGCTAATGGTGAGTGCATACAGATTCAAGGCAATTAATGCTGTAGCACACCTCACAAAAATTTGCTAAATGAAGTTGGAAATGTCCTGTACATGCATAAATCAATCTGTAATTTGAGTGTGTCTGTATTAGTCAACAAAGGCTTTGACATACATTTTGGAAATAAGAAATGTACTATTATGTTGTATATGCAAAAGGTAATCAAAAGGGTGTCAGACTCTTGCAGCAATCAGTTCCCAACCGCTTTCATTCAAAGATCTAAAGTTTATTGAGATGTCGAGAGAATGCAGATATCTTAACACTTTCAGTGTTAGAACTGGCCCAAAGTACACAAAGCAAGCAGATATACGTTATTCAAGAGGGTCTCCTGATGGCTCAGGTCCAATCAGAGGCCAGGTAGAAACCTGCCAAAGTAACGGGCAATTATTCTCAGGAGAAAAATACACCAGACACTCAAGGTTGAAGGCTTTGGTTATATACATAAAGTAAGACTGGGAATACAGCAGAAAGGAAAATTGACATTGGAAGTCCCCCCCACACCCATGGCAGCTAGAGCAGCCGGAGGCCTAGCTGACAAAGGGGAAAATATATGAATTGAGTCCTGCAGATGAACCATACACCTGGCACAAGAAAGGAAAGATGAAGAGAGCCTGAAACTGTAGCACAGACATCGCAGTTTAGGCCTAGGACATCGTAATCATGAAGAGAGCCTGGAACTGTGGCACAGACATCGTAGCTTAGGCCTAGGACATCGTAATCCAAAAGTAATCCTAGCTGTGGTCACACAAGCAGTTCGCACCAATATAGTTGCGTTACCTTTGCAGATTCAGACAACAACATCTGCCTTCTGTGCCCCAGTTGTTGGCACCGGGGTCTGGCCCATCCTAGAAGCAGAGTTTGCCGACACTGAGGAAAGTCCGGTCTTTACATATGCCAGCGCTTCCACTCTGCTTTTCCCGATGTCTGAACCCCCATCATGTATGGATGCCAGATGGGAAGTGTGAACATTCACTTGCGTCTCAGTCATGGGTTTTCTTTTCTTTTCTTCTCCCCATAGGGATGTCTGCATTAGCGCATATGAGCATGAGTGACCCCCATTGCCAGCAAGGGCCATGCTCTGTGGTTCAGATGCCGGTGATTTGGATTCTTCAGTGCAAGACTGGTGCACGGAGGAGCCACTTCAGCGTGTGCTGTCTGGTTGCCCCTTCCCACAAAGATTTAAACTGCCACAAACGGAGACACCGCCAGATCACGTCAAGCCTTCAGATCACACCACAGCCCTAGACCTTCAAAACGAGGACCTCACCAAAGGCTTTAAGGTAAAGCCATGTGACATCAATGACATATGCAAATGTGCATGCTGTATAAGAGCAAAAGGACTTAGACCCTCAGTTCCAGCCAGAACTGAGAAACTATTAGAATTAATTCATAGCGATGTCCTTGGATCAGTACATGTAACATCAAATGGTGGAAATAGGTAACTTTTAATCTTTCTGGATGATTTCTCAAGGTACTCAGCTACATACCCGATGAGGCAAAGGAGTGAAGTTCACAGATTCCTTAAGAGATACGTTGCTATGGTTTCTAACAAGTGGAGGATCAGGGATACTGAGTAAAGTTTCTGTGCTTCCAGGGCAAATGTTTTGGGTTTTTTTACATTTAACCCAATAAGGACAATGCTTGGTTTAGAACCTGACTCTCCAACAGAATAGTAGCCCTGTACTAGTTATGTACATGTAGCAATGCACATGGTGGGAGAACAGTCTCCATCTCTGTATCTGAGAAAATTTGAAAAGCAAAACTTCCAAATCTGAGTGTGAAGCCTCTCTTTACACATATATACACACAGGAGCTGTGCTTACAATGGGTAAATGCCACTTGTCTAGTGCTTGTGTCTTTTAGGGGAAAAGGACAGTTATATCTTCTGAATTTGGATGAGGCATGAGTGGGGAAAGCCAAAAAGGGGGTTATCTGTAATGGAGGAAGGACCTGGCTCAGATTTATTTCTCTGCTTGCAAAGCTTTTTGCAACTGATTAGGGAAATTTACCACCCCATGCTGGCAGGCTGAGTCACAGAACTGAGACCTACCAGCATGTGATAATTCATTTTGGTCTATGTTTAGGGTATGGGTCACAGTTGCTGACTTCCATATCTGGGCTTTAAAATGTCAAGGAAAAGATAAGGCATCCTTTAGATGGAACCGAAGGGTGCCGATCAATCACACCACATGAGAGGGGACGTTCCTCCTTGGTCTTTGTACACAAAAATTACCTTTGTGCCGTCATTGGATGGGGAATGGAAGGAAAACAAGTCGGCCCTGTTGGGAATTCAGCCCCAATAATTTTGCATCCTGTGATCAAGCAAGAGACTTGGTCCCCTCCCCATAAGTGTGATCCCTGTATATCCTGAGCCCCCTCCCCAGTGTAGCATGAATCCCACTGATCAGCTTCCCATTCTCTTCTGTGGGGAAAGGAAATGTAAAATACACAGTACATAGAGACAGCATTGTAGAGAGGGCAAATCTGACTCCTTGACCTTCAGACTGGTGGCTGAACTGCTGGAGATCCTGCCAGGAGGTCTGCATCTCTCTCTCACCAAATGCCTTTGAAATGTGTTTGTTTATTTCATATCAGTTGTTGGGGAGGACACTGCTGCAGCCATCCGGCTGGTGGGCTTCCTAAAGGCAGATGGTGGGTCACTGTATGAACAGAATGCTGGGTTTGATGGTCCTGTGGTCTGAACCAGCAGGGCTCTTCTTGTGAGTGAGTCTCCCAGACCTTAGTCCAACCCTCTAACCAGTACACCACACTGGCACAGAGACCACACCATTTGGGATGTGATTCCTGACATCCAAATGCACATTCCTGGCAAAGGATTGGACCTGGGCCCTTCTGAGTGGAATGCACAGACTCTGCCGTGGAGTAATGGTCCGTCCTGTCCTGACTTAAAGTGACTCCAGTTTTTAACTTCTGGAGTGGGAGCCGGGGCCAGAGACAGAGAAATCGCTCATTGCGAAGGTTAGCACGCTTCCATTAACGTGCTAATGAGTGGATACATTAGTACTAGGGCTTGAGTTATTAACTGATTTGTGGCAGGCTCCAGTTCAACAGCTTGTGGCCTTTAGATAGAAACTCTTGAATGGAATTGGCTTGGGTGTCGGATTCTCAACTTTGCCAGCGGGCACATATTTTTCTGTATGCTCCATTCTCATCCTCCGGCATGAATACAAGAAGGGGGCAGAAGGCTTAGCTGCTCTTTTGCAGCTGTCCAGAGTACTTAGCAGAAGATGAATATAGCAGAGAGAGAGAAACACACAGCAAAAACACCACCACCCCAGGCTCCCTTCAGTCAGTGGCTTTCAAGCTTTCTACATTTAGGAAACCTTCTCTGCTGGTGCTCGCCTCTCTGCTATAGAACCTCCGTGCGCCACAGGAGATTCTGGGGTACATCTCAAAGTCCACAGGCAGTCCTAAGGGAGTTGTTCTGTGTGAACTACTCTCACATGTCTCATGGTTTCGTGTAGCTAAGGCAGACGTCCCCTGACCTAGATGGCCCAGGCTGGCCTGACCTCATCGGATCTCAGAAGTGAATTAGGGTCGGCCCAAGTTAGGACTTGATGAGAGACCACCACGGAAGTCCAGGGTTGCTACGCAGAGGCAGGCAACGGAAAAATCACCTCTGAATGTCTCCTCCTTTGAAAACCCTGTGCATTCACCACGTCAGCTATGACTTGACAGCACTTTCCCCCACCAAGGTGGAAGAATATGTCAGGTGCCAGGGATTCTGGAGGCAGAGCTCATACGGCTTTCTCCTTGCACAGCTGTGGAAACTCACTAGGAAGAAAGTGCTGGCTGGTTACAGTGAGCTGTAGTCCCATCACTGCATGTGTCCAGAAGTGGTACTACAGCGTCCAGGGCAGCAAGGACTGAAATGACCCAAGGAGGGAAAAGAGAATCTCTGTGTGATGCCAGAGTCTGTGCAACTCATTCATTGCTCCAGCACGGACCAAACTGGGGATCAATCCACAATCACTCAGCTGGCCGGTGAGGGGAGCCCTGCCCCTGAGCAGCCCCACCCACGCCAATGTGCCCTGTGTGATGACATCATCGCACAGGGCATGTTGGGGGGGGGATGCTTTAGCATCTGAGAAAAAAACTATGTGAGTTAAGCAAAGCTCAGGTGAAAAT